>NW_001849482.1:122351-127287 GCF_000209065.1 Trypanosoma cruzi
AGTGTGGAGCCTTTCAGCCGACCCGCCCACCACCACCACCACCACCTCTCTCTCTCTGTGTGTGTGTGAGTGGATGCATTTCGGCGGGATATGACGCAGTTGGAAGGGAGCCAAAAAATAAAAACAAAAGAGTGGGGGGAAGAGGGAAGAGGGAAGAGGGAAGGGAGGGAGTGATGGATGGAAAAGAGGTCGGGCCAAAGAGGTGGCCTTTTTTTCTTCCTTTTGTTTTGTTTTGTTTTGTTTTGTTCTTCTGAATGGGATATTCCCGCTGCTGGGCGTAGTGCGTCTCCCTCCCTTTTGGTTTTTGTTTTCCTCCTCTTCTCTCTTTCCCCACCCCCCTACCCGCGGCGGCAGCAGCAGAAAACAAAAAAAAAAAAGAAATGAAATGAAGAGAAAACACGTTTTTGACGTGAGTGCGCAGAACGCCAGGCGCACACGCCGGTGTTGTCCACATTTGTTTTTACTCTTCTCTTCTCTTCTCTTTTTTTTTTTTTTCTTCTGCTCCGCCGGCACCAAAAGGAAGAGGAATAAACACAAACAATCGAGAGAAAAAAAAAAAAAAAAAGAAGAAAAGAAAAGAGGGAGCCACGTGGAGTTGCACGGCACAGTTGTGTTGTTCTGCGGCCAAAAGAAGAAAAAAAAAAAAAAGGACGCAGAGGGAGTCAATCAACAGGGAGAGAAGGGAGGGAAAGAGAGAGAGAGTCGTAAGCAGTCTGGGTGATCACTTCCCCCCTCCCCCCTCCCCACTGCGGCGGTGCTCTCTCTCACACACTACACAAACACTGCACACTTACCGCAGGCGATTCCTCTCAACGGATGCCAGAATCATATATTGTCCGTTTTAAGGTATTGAAGGTGGAGTCTGTCGCGTTGGTGGATGGCAGACAGTACACCATTTCGTACCGCCGCGGCGAGACATCCCGTTCCACGCCCTGTTACATCGCGGAGGGAGGTGCCGTCGACTTCAGTACAATGCCTGAGGGGGCGGCCATTGTTCATTTCAAGAGCGGTGGAGCGAGGTTTCTTCCAAAGTGGATCACCTTCCGCCTGGAGGAGTATATACGTGGTCGGCCCCGAAAAATGATTGGGGAGACACAGCTTGACTGCGCAGAATTGCTTGGGCTGCGCAGCATCACCGCATCTGCACGTCGGCGTGTGATTTTCAGCGTGTATGGAACATCCGCCCAGATGGTGGTTGCGCTCCTCGTGTACCCCGCAAATCACCCGGCGCTCTCCTTCGGCGACATTGCCTCCACGACCGGGAGCGACGGCCAAAGGAGCAAGACGAAAAATGGGGAGGTCAAGCGGATGACCCGCGGGGAGGCGATGACGCTGCTGATATCTCTCGAAGCCATGCTTGAGCGCCGCCGCAAGGAGGAACCGAAGGGGAAAGAACCGTCCAATTTGGAGCGGTGCCTGGCGGAGCTGGAGGAACGGCGCCGTTCACTCACCGGCGTAGATGGGATGGCTACCGCAGTGGTGAAGAAGCGCGCGGAGGATGTGGTGGCGGCGCAATTTCTTGCCCTCTCCCGTAAGTATCGCGCCAACTACGCGGGGGAAGTTGCCGCCTATCTCCGTCAACTAGCCGTCACGAGTGGACTCCCGCTCACCGCCGACATCTCTGAGGAGGCGTCACCTGACGCAGAAGGGGCACGAGAACGGCTGCAACGCATCAACGCCCGCATCGACACTTTGTCAGGCCAAGTGCGGAAGCTGGAGGAGGAGCAGCTGTCCCTTGGACGGCAGCAGAATAGGACTGATATGAAGAACGAACTGTGCGGCATCACAAATAAAATGGAAGCCCTTCAGTCGCAAATTCAGTTGCTGCTGAAGACGCGCTCGGCTCTGGAGGAAACGATCCGCGGCAAAGGCACTGACGGCACACCGATTGGTCGCGAGGTGCACGACATCCGCCAACGACTTCGCGCCCTTACGGAAGAAGAGGCAAAACTTCGGGAGCAGGTACGCCGCATGATGAACGTCGCCAGCACGCACGTGTTGAAGTGGGCACGCAGCAAAAACCCGCCGTTGGAAGACATTCAAACTGACCTCGCGGCTCTTTTTGCGGCGGATGCACCATCACAAGAAGCGAAGCAGGAGAAAAGCGCCCCGAAAGTCCTGAGTTCCGAGGAGCGCGGCCAACTCGTGGAGGCGCTGTCAAATGTGGCCAAGGTGTCCGCCCCTCCCGTGCGATCGGAGGTTTCGAGTGAGATGGAGGAGCCACCGAGTCGGCAGCCGCAGCAGCAGGTGGATTTATTTGGGGCCACGGGACTCCCATCGGTGGGGGACTTTGGCGGCTCTGCGACCAAAAAAGGGCGGAATGAATCCACCACCTTCTCGAAGACCGACAAAGACGCTGAAAAACACGTGGATCCGTTCATCTCCGATCTTAAAAGCGATATGTTTGCCCCGTCGGCAGTGTCGGAGCATAAAAAGGACACGTCTAAGGTCCATGAGTTTAACTTTGGCGCCACAGCGGAGGAAGACACCGGGGCGGTGGGGGTGGGCGGCAGTAGTGAGTACGCCACGTTCTTCAAGGACGTACATGACGCCGCAATGGATTTGGGCACACCGCCTGTTGTGGATTTGGTTTCTATTGAAAACGATCCCATGTATGATTTTCATCCGCCCCCCGAGGCCGTCAGCACAAAACCCTTCACCATTGAGTTCGAAGAGTCGCCGCTTTATCACGGCTTTGATGGGGATGCCGCAACAAATCCCCCTGCCTTTATATTTGAGCCGGAGGGTCATCAATCAACCAATTCCTACACGCACGCTTTGCCGACATATAGCTTTGGTCCCGATAGTGCAACAAAGAACTCTCGCACCGCAAATGCCCCGCGTCTACCGACGTATGACTTTGGCAGTTGAGGTTGTGGGAAAAAAAAAAAAAAAAAAAAAAGAAAAGAATGAGTTGATATGAAGAGTAATGCAAGATTAAAAAAAAAAAAAAAAAAGAAAAGGAAAAAGAGTACCGCTTACAATGTGCGCAAGTGAATTCGAATATATATTTATTTATATAAGTGTTAATGACCTTCCCCAATGAAGAAAAAAAACGACGAAAAATGAGGGAAAGAGGAGAAACCAGAGAGTTTTTTTCTTTTTTTTTCACAATGGGGATGGAAAGGGAGGTGGGATTGATGAGCGGTTCATTTGTGAGAGATATGATGGTGTCGGCTTATATTGATTGACGCCATCTACCTCTCTTCTTTTTTTTCTTTCTTTCTTTCTTTTCCTTCCTTGTGTGTGCGTGTGTTTATCAGACGTACTGCGTGAATGTGCATTCCCTGGACTCTCCTTCTTGCATCTCACCCAGTCTGTGTGTGTGTGTGTGTGTTTGTGGACGCCTCATTGCGCCGCTACCTTCACCAGGGTGCACTGCATTTGTGTGTGTGTGTGGGAGGGGAGGGGTTTTTGTCCGTTAGCAGGCGTCTTGTTTTTCTTTTTTTTCTTTTCCTTCTCGCGTGTGACCCTGATGAAAGAGCCGCGGTGTTGGGCAAGACGGCAGTTGCGGCGCGTCTGTTGGGTCAGGTGAGAAGCAAACCAAAAAAAAAAAAAAAAAAAAAGAGAGGGGTGGAAGCATACATATACAAGGAGGGAAAAAGGAACATGCGTAGACCGATTCTTTTTTCTTTCCGCCGTGCCTCTGGCTGCGTCACTGCCCGCATGTTGTATCTTCGGTCCGCGTGTCTCCAGCAACTCCGTTTTGGGCACACGCTGCCACCAGGTTTGAACGACGCCGCCCGTAGCGCTGCTTTGGCATCTGAAACAAAAGCGACAAAGGGAGAGGCGAGTCAAAGCCCCTCGCTTGTGGCCAAAAGCGTTGGAAGGGCATCTGGTGTTGCATGTTCTGCAGCCCACGAAGACGGAACGTTTGGCAGTCTCCGACTTAGCAGCAGCGGCCCTTCTGGTCTTATCGAGGAGGCTACGATGGAAGGTGCACGTGATGAAGTGATGGCGCCGAGTCACGCGGGCGATTGTGCCGGAGACTCTGCAGAGGCCAAAAAAATGATTCTGGAGGAGGGGGCGGAACAGGCAGGTGGGAAGAACGTGAATGGCACATCTCACGCCGATGAAAAGGAGAGTGAGGTACGTGTTTTTGTACGGGATCACATGCGCAAAATTGTCAATGTGAAACGTCTTCATTCCTTTGCGCAGCTGAGGAACAAGCTGCCGCGGTGGTTGTTCTATGGTATCCAGCAGTCGGGGTACATAAAACCAACTCTTGTACAGTCGGTGGCCATTCCGCTTTTTATGGAAAGGCGAGATGTCGTGGGTATCGCCCCAACGGGGAGTGGCAAGACGGTGGCATTTGCACTGCCAGCCCTTGCTGCCCTGCCGCCACCTGATAGCCGTGGAAATCACGAGAGCAATCGTGGGAATGCGGACAATCCCGTGGTTGTGAGCCCCAACGTGTTGGTTCTATGCCCCACGCGGGAACTGGTGCAGCAAACGCGGAATGTTATCTCCCAACTGGCAGGGAATGCTGTGCGTGTGAAGGGGGCCTTCGGCGGACAGGGTCGGGAGCAGCAGATGGAGCAACTGCGGCGATGGGGTGGCTGCGATGTCCTTGTCTCTACTCCAGGGCGCCTCTGCGACTTTGTGGAGGCCGATGTTGTGAGTCTAGAGCATGTCGGCTTTCTTATCCTGGACGAGGCAGACCGCATGTTGGAGCTTGGCTTCGCCCCACAGTTGGAATTCATCATGTCAACTATCCGAAAATTCAAGCGGCCACGGCAAACGACAATGTGGACTGCAACGTGGAACGCCACGGTTGGTAGTTTGGCCTCGCGTTTTTTAAAGCCAGAGCGCGTGTTTTTTGAGGTGGATCGTGAGCATAAAATGAACACCGACATCACACAGAACTTGTATCCTCTTAAAGATCCCTCGCAGCGCATCCACGCCATTGTGAAACTGTACGAGAATGCCATCATCT
>NW_001849482.1:127387-136607 GCF_000209065.1 Trypanosoma cruzi
CACTGCGTGCGCCACCAGATTTAATTCGGTGCTTACATGGAGGGATGAAGCAAAACAAGCGAGAGGGCATCCTGCATGGTTTCAGGGAGGGCAACATTCGGGTTCTTTGCGCCACGGACGTTGTGGCCCGTGGTCTTGATGTGCCCGAGCTTGACCACGTCATCAACTATGATCTTCCAGGCGACTCCGACGCGTATGTGCATCGTGTCGGCCGCACGGGACGCGCCGGCCGTCGAGGAACGGCGCACACGTTTATTCTCGCCGGCGACAATCGTGCCCCGCTGATTGCCCGCTTCATCGCAAAACAGCAGGGTACCGCGTTGCCGGAAGATGTGCTTGCAATTATTCATGACATTGAGCTCCATGGCAGAGCGGCGACGGAGCGTCCAAAGTACAAAGACCACGCACGTGTCGCGGGCAAAGACTGGCGCGTGTATGGCAGCGCAAAGTCAATAAAACCAGAAGAGCGTCGATATGTCCGGGGATACGGCCATGTCTTGACAATCAAGCGGCCCACCCCACGCAAGGAGAAATAGTCGGTTTCAAATTATGCTCATTCCTGCGTCACGCCATGATCACCCACATCTTTATGCATAAACCCGTATATATATATATATATATATATATTGTATGTATGTGTGGCGGGGAGAATGTGGGGGGAAGTTCCTTTAATCCACATCCATACATACATGTGTACATGTGCATCTATACGTATATATACATATATATATACCGACACTTCACTTGCTTGTTCTTCCGTTCCCTGCTGCGTGATGGTCAGCACGCATTTCTTTTCTTCTTCTTTCCTCTCTCTCTCTCTCTGTTGCTGCCGTGATGAACGCAACCGAAGGAACGTTAAAGAACAGAAGCCAAACAAGAAAAAAAAGCCAATATATAATATAATATATATATATTACTAATAAAATAAGGCAGAGGGCATTGAGTGTAGCCAAAAAGTCAAAACAAAGGGGAAAAGAAAACCAAATATATAAATATTTATATATAAATTAACCAAAAACTTGTGATTGGGAAAAAGGAAGACATAAAAACATCTCCTCCTTTTGGTTGTTGTTTTTTGTTTTTGTTTTTGTTTCTTTATTTCGGATAAAACACATACATAAACACATACATACATAAATATATACATATACATACATACGTTGCTGACAACATATAAGTATAAGTATACATTTAATTATTTATTCACGACGCAATAGGAAGTGAGAGCTGGTGGTAGGGCGGCAAAATATATATATATAGGAAACGTACAACGCAAAGCAAGCGAGCACAAGAAAAATAATTTTAAAGAAAAAATATATATATAAGAGCGGACGAAAAATTTATAAAAAGAAATAAAAGGGAGGGCGGGGAGGGGGGGGAATTTTAAACAAAAAAAAGAAAAAAAAAGGAAACATTTGCCCACAAAAGACACAAACAACAAAAAGAAAAAAAAAAAAGACAGAATTGAAAGGGGTAAAGGAGCGGTGAGTGGGGGCAGTGATGGCGGAACACCTGTTGGAGCAGCTCCGGGATGTGATGGTCCTTCAGCCGAGTGACGGGGCGGTAGGTAACGGGGAAATGGATACGAGCGCAGCAAATAGCCATAAATATTCGGTTGTATCCACCTTCACAAACTCTCCGTTTGTGGCGGTTCTGGAGGATACTGAAAATAACGAGGATGACGAAAAGGAGTTGATTCGGCTGTTGGATGAGCTGAGCCACCGAATACACTGCAGTGACGCGGCAGATGATGTGGAGCGACCTTCCGGCAGCTTTGCCGTGGAGAAGGTAGAGGCCCCTACTTTGCGTGCAAGCCACATGGCACCGCCCATTTATGGCTCACCAGCACCGGCGGGAGGCAGTCCTTTCAATTACGCGTCATGTGTCTCACAAACTACAAAGCCGCCACCGTCTTTTGCGGAGGCTGTGGCCACAACCCCTCCCCTCTCCGAGGTGCCGGTGGAACTGTCACCGTTGGCGGCGCATTATGTCCCCCCAATGCCTGCCGTACAGCAGGACCCAATTCTTCTCCGCAACACACACGGGGTTTTCATGCTGCGTCCCATCACGAAGCCCACACCGCCGTACACACCGCCAAGCCTAACCTCATCCATCTCCCAGCCACCACGTTACGCACTGCCACCCGCAGCGCTTCCGCAATCACAACCTCATTTTCTTGGAAGCTCCTTGGCACAGGTGGGCGGGCTGGCCGACGCGCAAATACCGAAGAAATCCAGTTTCAGTCCGTATGAAATTCCACACTCTATGAACAACGTCATCGGGGGAAGTCAAATTTTGGGCACTGGAGGCGCTGGCAACTATACATACATCAGCACCTCAGTTAAGTCGAAGTCGACCAGTCATATGCAGCCGCCCCCACCGTACCCCTCGTAGTGGGACGAGCAACGCAAAAGGAAACACGAAAAAAAAAAAAAAAAAAAAAAAAGAGAGAGAGAGAGAGGAAGGGTGGTGGAGTAGGCGTTGAATGTGGATTTTACCAACGGGGACACAAAAGCAGGCAGGTGTCTGTTCCCCGTGTGAATTTTTTTAGTTTGAGCTCATTTTCAGTGGATTATGATGTAAGGAGGATGTTACTGCCACCAACATTGTTATTGTTTATTGTTTTTCCTGTAAATTTTCCGTTTTTTTTTTTTTTTTTTTTTTTTTTTTCTATATATTTATATATTTATATATGACAGTTATTACTTTATCTGTGCCATATGCCGTGTATCACCGAGAGAAACTATCAGAGTAGCGGAAAACCCAGTAAAAAAAAAAACAAAAAAAAAAATTAGCGAGTCGAGATGCATAGAGAGAAGGAGGAGAAGGAGGAAGAGGAAGAGAAGAAGAAATAGAGGGAAAAGGAAAAAATTAGCACTTAACGAAGGGAAGAAATAAATAAAAAAACAACACCGAATAAGGAGGGAGACAGAGAGAGAGACAGAGACAGAGAGACAGAGAGAGAGACAGAGACAGAGAGAGAGAGAGACAGACTGTGGGTGTATATTAGGGGGGAGCAATTAACAAGAACATTGGGACATGGGCGTCGGTGTTGTCAATAAAGGTGGGCGATGATGATGTTGAGGATGAGGATGTGTGTTGCTTGTTTGTGCTTAAATTTACTTTGTTTGCATGCTTTCCCCTTATTATCTTCATTGTTGGGCTTTATTGGAGGAGGAGAACAGGGGAAAGGGAGGGAGAGAGAGAGAGAAAGAGAAAGAGAGAGAGTTTGAGGAAAATGAAGAGGAAAAAAAAGAAAAAAAGAAAAAAAAGAGTACATCCATCTGTGAGAGTAACAGGGATGGCGTATTGTATTGTAGTGTGGTGGTGGAGTGGGTGCAGGCGCGAGGAAGGATACATGCATACATCGCTCGACTGGGTGCGTACGGGAGGCGTGCTGGAACGAAAACCAAACAAATCCACATAAATACATACATACATACACACAGAGAGAGTGTGTGTGTGGGTGAGAGAGTGAGAACGATAATCGATCATCTTTGGCAATTGAACCATTTTTGTATGTAAAGAAGAGCAGTGAGTCCACTTCTAATATATTTATATTTGCATATATATATATATTGTATCATTTTGTTGTTCTTGTTTGTTTGTTTGTTTGTTTGTTTTTTCCTTCTGCTGCTGAATGTGAATTCTTCTTTCTGCTTAAATGCGTAACGTTTTTTGAAGGTCCCATTTCACTTGCCAAAATTAATCCGATTTATTGTTTTTCTTTACGAGGGCATTAGAATTGGCTTGTGCAGCCGGTAGGAGGAATGTACGCCGAAGTCCTTTGTCTTTCTTCTTTTTGTTTGTTTGTTTTTTTAAAAGGGGATTATTCTTCTTTTAAAAGTAGGAATTTATTGCGCCTCAGTCCCCACACACACACACACACACCTCCTCTGTCGGCGAGTCGAGGGAGCCACCAGCCATATTCACGCACCACACGGGCGGTGAGGGAGCGGGGGATTTGCGGGAGTCAAAAAAAAAAAAAAAAAAAAACACGTGTGGTGGCAGTGGAGAAGAGGGGAGGAGAAGTGGTGGTGGGGTGTGAGGGAACGCAGCGGTGCCTGTTCCTCCGTGTTTATCAGGTGTTGCATTGCCATCCTAATTGTCGCTGTTGCTCTGGGAGGGCGACGGCGTTTGTTTTCTTTTGTTTTTCTCATTTATTTTCTTAAATTTTTTGTTTTTTTGTTTTTCATTTGTTTCTCTCTCTCTCTCTCTCCTCACCTTATATCCTTTTCTCCCCCCTTTTACTTCATGCCCTCTTTGTTTTTGAGTGTATCCTGCCGTGGCTATTAAAGTGATCAAGAGACTCTCTTATCTCTTACTGTTCATTTACACTTAAACACACACACATACACACACTTTCTTTCTCCCTCTTTTACTATTTTGGGAAGAGAAAGAGAGAGAGAGGGAGAGAGAGAGAGAGAGACGTCTTTATGGTTATGGGCTTACAGCGGACGATCTTACGTGCATGTGTGTGTTTGTGTGCCGTTGGATTTTGTTTTGTTTTTATTGTTATGAGTATTGCAATTGACGTGCATCACCCACGGCATGGTTGTTTTCCTATTACCAACTGGTCTTTGACTGCATGGCTTTTTCTTTTTATTATTATTATTATTGTTAATTTTATTGTGTTTGTCCTTCTGTTTTATGTTATTGTTCTTTGTGTCTTGTCTTGTCTTTCCTTTCTTTTTTCTTTTTTTTATGTGTGTTTGTATGTTTGTTCCCCCCACCCCACTTTTGTGTAGCTTAACACACGGACCGTTTGTGCAGGAGGACCCGGACAGGGAGTGGAGGAGGGCGGAGAGGGGGGACAGGGATATATCAACATTAGGACGAGTAGTCAACACAAGAAGTGAGGCATTCGTATAAAATTAGTACTTCGTCTCTCTCTGTGGGGGGGGCCGCAACAAGCTGCGTTAGTACACACGCAGAAAAGAAAGGAGAAGAAAATAGAAATAAATAAATACAAAAAAGAAAAAAAAAAAGGGGGAGGTGAAGGAGGGGGTACAGGGCACGGCATTATTTTGTGCGGATTTTTATATTCCTTTGGGTAGGGGCGGCTGTATTTTTATTGTGCCCGCAGTCTCCGCACACCGCAGTTCCATGCAGATCACTCCGAGGAAAAGCGGCGGCACGGCACCCGTGAGCCAACTCCCCATTTTCAGCCGCAGCAACTCCAGCGCCGGCCTTGGAGTGGGAGGGCATTCGGCGCGGCCCTCCGTCCATCTGCGCTGCAGCCTTCTGCGCACACCACCGCCTCGTCATCATCACGTTTCACCCTTGGGAACGGCCGCTGTCGCCAGCGCCGGTGGTGGTGGTGGTGGTGGTGGTGACGGCACCACGTCGCCTTCCCTCGCGCCGTCTGAGGCCTATCCGTTTCCATCATCCGGCAGACGGTTCGAGAGGCTGCACAGCGGTCGCCGTGGGCTGGGAAACCACAGCGAGGAAATGTTGCCATATTTGGATTTGGATTCTGTGGCCAGCGAGGCGGAGACGGCAGCGAACGCCATGTCGCGTGAGGAATTAGAGAGTGCCGTGAAGGAACTGGAGACGGAGAACCTCATGCTGAAGAGCGCCGTTCTCCGCGCCCGTGAGGAGTTGACAAAACAGCGGGAGGGTCTGCGGGAAACGTACGAGGCGGCGGAAAAGGAGGGCGAGAGTATTGCAAATCATCTCACACGCCGTGTCAACGCCGTACGGGAGCAGAAGGCACGGCTAGAGACTCAGCTGCACAAGGAGGAGGCGATGAAGGCGGAACAGGAGCAAAAGCTTCTTAAACTTAAACTGAGCAGCTCCAAATTATCAAAGTGCGTGCAACGTGAGGAGGAAGAGACCCTGACAGCGTTAACGAATCGGCTGCAGCAGCTGCAAACTCAACGACAAAATTTTGAGAATCTTTTGTTAGAGCAGTCTTCTTCGCTGCAGCAATTACAGGAGCTTGTGGATAGTCTTCAAACTCAGACAAGATGCAACGAGGGCCTTCGCGTGTCGCACGAGGGATGCTCAGAGGCGGATGGGGATTCAAATTCTGCTGCCGCAGATGCCATCGCGCCGGCTGAGCAGCACTCGTTTCGGAGCGAAACCGCTGAGCACGCGGATCCGGCGAGCGACCCGCAGGAGATGCTTCAGTATCTGAAGCATGAGGTCGCCTTTGTAGAGGGATTACAACGTGAGGCTTTTGAGCGAGGGGAACGATACAAGCTGAGGCGACAGGAGCTTGAGCAGCGAATTTCACATGCGGAATGTGAGCGTCGCAGCAACCGACACTCCTTAGAAGGCATCCATCAGGAGCTGCTGGAGACAACAGCCACAGTGTCAGAGTTGGCGTCCGCGGCGGAGCTGGCGATGGAGACTCAGATTGATCGACAAATCCACGTCCGTGGTTGTACCGGCTCTTTCACCAGCGGCAGCCGTGAATTCCAAACGTCCAGCCGCTTTAAAGAGTCACCTAAAGGGCCAGCCACGAATTCCGCGCAGCTGCAGTCGAATTCTCCCTCTTCAAAGAAGTAAGTGTATATATATATATATATATACATATATATGATCATGGCTTTTCTTTTGTTTTTCTTTGCCATTTATTTTGATTTACCTTTATTTTTCCTTTTGATATGCTTTACTTTGGCGCTGCCCCCCGCACCCTTTAGTTTGGCTCACGTCCCGAAAGCGAATTCCTCTTCCACACTGGTGTTGCTTCGATATGCAGGTGATTTTTCTTTTTTTTTTTTTTTTTTTTTTTTTTTTGCGGTGGCGGCCACGGCGGGGCGGAACAGACGTAATGCATTCAAAATGGAATAAAAGGGCGGTGAAGCTGCAAAAATATTTTTTTGTTTATAGCGGATGAAACATAAGAAGAAGGAGTAGAAAGACGAAAAGGGGAAAAAAAAGAAAAGAAAAGAAAAGAAGGAGGGAGAGAGAGAAGGCAAAAAGGGAGGAGGTGGTGGTGTGTGGAGTTGTAAAAGGGAGAGGGGAAGCGGGGGCCAATGCGAATCCACATTGCGGTGGTTTTCGGTCGTGTTTTGTTTTGTTATTTGCTTTTTTTTTTTTTTTCTTGTGTGTGTGCGGGGCATCCCTTCAAGTGCTGGCGGTAGAGAGAGTGAGAGATGGACGCACTTTACTTTGCCTCATTCATCCCGCTCCGCCCCCACTCACTCACCGCCTCCCGTCTCTGTGTGTGTGCGTTGTTTACTTTTGTGCGCATGCCGCCCTTACTGTTCCTGTTTTTTTGTTTGTTTGTTTGTTTGTTTCTCGTGCGCTCACCCCTTTTGACTTTAAGGAGGTTGTTTTTTTGTTTTTCTTTTTTGCTGCATCTTTGTGTGTGTGTCTCTTCTTGCGCTTCGTGCATTTCCTGCCGCACGACGCTCTTCTTTCCCCATCCGTTGCTCTTTTTGTGTGGTGCCGGTGGAAGCTCACATTATCACGGCGGAGTTCGGTGGCGCGGAATTCATTTTCCCTTGTAATATTTGCGTGCGTGTGTGTGTTATGGGTGCAGCGATGAAGCAGAGCATGGCACGCAGCAGACGGTTGAGGCGCCCCTGCATCAGCCTCACCTTTGCGCTGCTCTGCCTCTTTCTAGTGACGGTTGTGTACATCACGGCGTACACCGTTGGAAAGTTTTCGATGGACGCGCGCGGGCGGGAGAAGTTGGATTTGACCGACCGCATCATCCACTCCATGACGAGGCGCTTTCAGGAGTGCCAGGCGCAGAAGCAGCTGCTGAAGAACGGCCAGACCACCGCACGTATGGCTCTTGAAATTGCCCAGGAGACAAAAAAGAAGTTGGAGATGGAGCTTGGGCTGATGCGGAACCGCAACACCCTCATGCTGCAGTCCGTCGAGGAGTGCAAGAAGGAGTTGGAGCTGCTGAAAGAAAACGGTCGTGGCGCGGTGACGTTGGCGCTTCAGCTCGACCGCCTTACAAAGGAGCGTCAGCTTTACATGGACGCCATCGCCGTCGTCAACAGGAGCAGCGACGTGGGGCGGCGGCAGACGGCCGATGTTTTTGCGGCCATCGCGAAGGAATTTGACGAATGGGAGGATGCCGCGCCGAACAAAACCGAACTTTTAACAAATTGTAACAACGCGATGCGACGCTACAGTATTGTGTTTGACGCCGGGAGCACCGGCAGCCGGGTGCATGTGTTTCGTTACAACTTAACATCAACCCCGCATGCGGGCAATTTCAGCTGGAACGGCACAAGACCCTCACTGGCGTCATTTCTGCGTCTGGACGATGAGCTTTTTGTTGAGAACTATGAGCCCCTGTCGAGTCTTGCCAACCCCAATGATGCAGTCGCATCCCTTTCACCCCTGCTTGAGGCCGCGAAGGCATACATCCCGGAGTCGTTGCATGCATGTGTACCAATTGAGATGAAAGCAACGGCGGGGCTCCGGCGCATTGGTCGTGAGCGTGCAGAGGCTGTACTGGATGTCGTACGTCGCCTCTTTGCGCGTGGACCATTTTGGATGCAGTCGGAGTTGGACTCCGTACGCATTCTTGAGGGATGGGAAGAGGGGCCGCTCGCATGGCTCACCGTTAATTATCTCCTTGGCGCATTGAATGGGGACAACAACACGGCCACTATTCTTGATCTTGGCGGCGGATCGACCCAAATTGTCATGCACCCCAGTGATCCCAAAGCCATTGAAGCTTATGCCGAGTTCTCATATGCACTTAAGGTGAATGGTCGTTCTTTTGTGGTGTACCAGCATAGTTACGAGGGCAATGGATTGCACGCTGCTAAGGAACAACTCCTCCAGGCCGTGGCAGCGAACAACACCGGTGCGAACTCCAAGGTCCAAGCGGCGAATAAAATTGCCACAGGAACGGATGCGACTCCCGGTGCTTCTGCTGACGTGGCCGTTGATGCCTTCCCCTGTTTTCCAAAAGGATACGTTCACACGGAAACAGGCATTTCTAATACGAGGGACGGTGGTAAGGTGCCATCGATGGAGGAATGCTCGGCGCTTTTCCGCCGTCACGTCGTTCGGAAACATCAACCGTGCGGCAGTAATTCCTGTGGATTCAATGGTGTCTTTCAGCCGGATATTTCAGCCGTGCCAATGGTCCCTGTGTATGCCTTCTCCTTTTACTACGACCGCCTAAAGCCATACATAAAAGATGAGGTCATCCGTGTGCAGGATGTATTGGATATTGCTAGTCAAGTGTGCCGTTCCATGAAGTCTGTGCGGGAACTCCTTGAACAAAACGACACGAAGA
>NW_001849482.1:136707-145366 GCF_000209065.1 Trypanosoma cruzi
GCTGTGGAAAAGGCATACAACGACAGGTCCCCCACGCTTTACTTCAGCTACGATGAGGATCTGGAGGCCATCCCGGTGGCCATCAAGGCGCTTCGTGAGACCCTTGAGGTGCTGCATGTGGACAACAGCTACTCTCTCAAGTGGCTTCCCCCCGCGATTGGGGACCTCGGCCGGCTCCGCTGGCTCAATGTGAGCTACTGTCGACTGAATTTTCTTCCGATAGAACTTGGGCGTCTTTCTCACCTGGAGCGTCTGTACCTGAGCAACAATCGGCTCCAGTCGCTGCCAATGGAATTCTGGCAGTTAAAGAGTCTTGAGGAATTGCGGCTGGACAACAACAAACTACGCGTTCTTCCTGGTGGTATTCTTTTTTTGCCACGACTGGAGACTTTGACGCTGGAGAACAATCCGCTTTTAACTCCAGAGGAAGTTTTGGGCGCAGCCCCGGCGACCCTCGTCCCCCACATTATGTGCGTTGACTGCTCCAACTGCTGCGTGCGGCTAAGGAACTACGAGGTGCTTATAACATTCCACAACATTGCCGCACTGCAGTCTGTTCCCTTTGTGCATTGCCTCTGCTCGCAGACGTGCAAGCAGCACTTAGAGGTCCGTTTAGCGGAGTACGACGCGTTACATTCTTCTGTGAAGCCGTCGTCGCCTTCGTCGTAAACGCCTCGCAAAGGTGCGACGCCCTTTTATGATGTAAGTGAGCCTGGCATTGTCCTCGCTTCCCTCTCCGGTATCATGTAGGTAGTCTTGCTTACTTCCCCTCGCACTGCATTTACCGTGGTCGGGTAAAAAGAACAGTGGGAAGGAAGGAAGGAAAGAAAAGAAAGAAGAAAAAAAAAAAAAAAAAGAACGGCAGGATGGGGCTGTGCTATTTTTTTTTTATTTTTATATGCGTTTTGAATGCTTCGCTTTCTTTTTTTTTTTTTGTTTTTTTTTTTGTTTTAATTTTTTCTGTTTCCGCGCCTCTTCCACTTCTGCTGTTGCAGTCATCTTTGTTGTTGTGCATACGCCTTCCTTCTCTTCCCCTCCTTTGGTGTCTGTGTGTGCTTTGGCGTCGTTGGGGGGCGGAGGAGGGGGGGGGGTGCAGCATTGCTTAGCAGAGAGTCAGCAGCAGGGGCATTACACAATAGATATATACATATATACTTGGTGTGGGAAGGAAAGAGACATCAACGAAAGGGGAGAAAGAGAGAAAAATGGAGTTGGATGACATATTGGGTGACAACCCGCCAGAAGCAGTAGATTTAATGGACATTGACGATATCCTTGGCGACCCTCCGGCCGCCGGAACACAAAACACAAACCCCGCAGCACCCGCCAGTGCGCCAAATGAAAGTTTGATCGAAATGCCGTTTGTTTTGGATGTGCCGAAGCCGCGGCGCCCGCCTGCAAAAGGCCCGCCGCCGCCTCGGGCACATACGGTGCAGCTGCAATTCTTCAGAGATCCGCCGCCTCATGTGAAGACGTACGTGACGAATGCGTGCTACTACGCAAATCAAGTTTCTATGATCAACCGCGACGGGTCTCGAGAAAAACGAGGGATTGTTTTGAACGACAGCAACATTTACGTCATGAGCAGCGGCGCAAAAGTGGAACAAACCATACCACTCACGCAGGTGGAGGCTTTGATTATGCAGGACATCATGACACCGAAGTCTCTTGGCATATCAAAGGAATGGCAGACGCATATTTTGTTGCAACTGCGTGACTTTCCGGACTTGTTTTTTTCGCTGCCAGACGACAAGAAGAATGACCCCACCACTGGCGGCACTTACGGCGAGAAGATCCCGGTGCTTGAGGTGGTGCTGGCGGAGCTCCTGCGGGCGTACGACGTTGACCTTCTCGTTTGCAGCCTCAGGGAGGAGGAGAGTATTCACCACCTTGTAAAGCGAACCGTGACCGATGCGGCGATGCGACGTGAGTGTGATGAAATCCTCGCCTACCGCACGAGCCTGACGGCCACGCTGAATGATCTGATGAGGCATGATTCACGGCTTGTTACGAACTGCAACGAGATTGAGGTTTCTGGTGCGTCCCACACGGCAACGACGCTGCTGAAGGAGATTGAACTGATCGAGGGCAAGAACGAGGTGATGACGGCGGCGCTGAATCAGGCAAACGTCTCGCTGAACAGGTGCCTCTCGAAGGAGCACGAGTTACGCGGGTCCCTGCAGGCGAAGGAAAAGGCGGTCCAGGAGGAGGTGGACAGGCGGGTCGCGGCACAGCAAGGTGAAATGATCGCGAGGCAGGCGCTGGAGTACGAACTCATGAAGGTCGCCCACCAGACGGAGATGCAGCACCTCAAACTCCTGTGCGAATTCCTTCAGGCACGAATCGAGCGGTGCCGCCGGTCCCCTGCAGTCACCGTCGCTGACCTCGAGTCCTATTTGGAGGAGTTGAAACGACTGAAGCAGTCGGTGCTCTCGCGTAAAGCCGAGGCAAACAAAAAACTGGCGGTGGCGAAGCGGCACCTCGTCGACTCGGAGGCCGCGCTGCAGAAGGTGACGAATGAAGTGGCGGTGCTGCAAAAATTACCGCCGGGCACACCCATTCCGCCCGATTTTAACCGCGAGTTGGCACCCACGTTTCTTCCGGTGCACCTCCCGCAGAAGCAGCTGGGGGACCAGAATGCGGGCGTCGATGTGAAAGCCCCACCGCACATGAGCAGCAGCAAGAAAATCAGTAACGCCCAAGAGACGGCGGTGGTGCTTCCAGACGACGACGACGATGATGATATTTGTCTTGAGAAGCCCCCAACGCAACAGCCGGCTAGGAACCAATCCAACATTATATTGGACGACGACTTGTAAAAGAAAAAAGAAAAGAAAATAAGGATTACAGCAGAATCTTTTTCCAGTGTATATATATATAATATATATACATAAATAATATGCGTGTGTGTTTGTGTGCGTGTGTGTCCTTTTTTTTTCTTTTCCCTCTCTTTTATTGTTGTCGTTTTTTTTACCTCAATTCTAACATCTTATGTTCCTTGTATGTTGTTTTTATTGTCTGTGTGTGTGTGTGTGTGTTTTTTTTTTAAAGGGGCATTCACTCCACCTCACTCTTCACTTTTTTTATCGACATGTCTTGTGCCCCATCCCATTCGCTACTTTGCCTCATGCCGCAGGGCGAATATCGCACATCTACGGCTAACAACCGAGCCGTTTTTCTTTATTATTATTTTGCTTAAGAATTAATTGTTTCTACTTATATTCTTTGCGTGTCATGTATTCTTCTACCCTTTCTTTTTTTTTTTTTTTTTTTTTTTTTCTCTTTATTGTACCGTCATTTCCGTGGGTTTCGGCGGAGGTGGAATTGTAGGGGATTTTTATGCCTGCGAAGCGGAAGTCGGAGAAGAAGGAAGAGCAGGTCTTTGTGGAGGAGGAGGGCCGCTACGTGCACGAGGAGCAGTCAGCGCGATATGTTGGCGGTTTACGGCGGTTGACGGAAAGCACATTTCGCTGTCGCCACGGCCGCGGCGTGTTTATGAGCCCCACGATTCGCTACGACGGCGACTGGCATGAAGATGAGATGCATGGAAACGGTGAACTGCGATTTCTCACAACAGGCGATTTGTACCGCGGCCAGTTTTCGCATGGGGTTTTTGAGGGGACTGGCACGTACACGTGGGCGTCAGGGGCGTCATATGAGGGCGCATGGCGTGCCAACCGCATGCACGGACTCGGCACGTACACAGATGTGAATGGCAAGGTGTGGAATGGCAAGTTTTACAACGGCACTGGCCCTGGACTTACACCCTTCGCGGGTGGCATATGTAAAGAAAAGGCAGCAGTAAAAAAAAAAGTAGAAGAGGCGGTTGCATCGAAAACCGCCGGGGTTTTATAAATGGAGGGTGAACGGTCAAAATGACGTTTGATGTGTGATGGATTGACAGGACGTAAAGAAAAATGGTGGCGGGTGGGGAAAAAAAAAAAAAAAAGACCGTTTTTGTTTTGTTTATTTGGTGATGGTTGCTTTTGTTGTGTCAACTCCCCCTTTTTATTTATTTATTTTTTTTTTTTTTTTTCTTTAAGTTTTCTTCACTGTGCCTATAAGCCGTGGCGAATACAAATATATAAATATACGCATACATACATACATAGAGAGAGAAAAAAAAAAACAAGAGGGGAGAAGAACAAATACATTCAAAACAAGAAAGAAAAGAAAAGAAAAAGACGGAGGAGGAGGAGGAGGAGGGGAGGGGGAAAAGAAAGAGGCTAGAGAATTACATTCATAAATATCTACATACAGACCTACAGACCTACATCAATATATTGAAGAGCAAAGATAAAAGGAGGGGAAGAAAGAAAGAAGAGAAAAAAAAAAAAAAAAAGAACGAATATTATTTTACGGTAAGTCATGAGCGCCAAAGGTGAGGCTGTCATGCGTGACCTCATAGCAGAACTGGAGGAGATGCATTCCCACTACACCGTCCAGCGGTTTATTAGTAGTGGCAGTTATGGTGCCGTCTGCGCCGGTGTGGATGAAAATGACTGCGCCGTGGCAATCAAACGTGTCTTCAACACCCTCTCTGACGGCCGTACGGTGAACATTCTTTCAGATCCATTTCTTTGCAAGCGTGTGTTGCGGGAAATCATGCTGCTTAACCACTTTCATCACCCAAACATTCTTGGGCTGAAGAATATCTTTATTCACCTGCAGCCACCGAATCAACACAAATTGTATCTTGTGACCGAACTGATGCGCACCGATCTTGCGCAGGTGATTCATGACCAGCGAATACGCATCTCCCCCCAGCATATTCAGTTCTTTATGTATCACATCCTGCTTGGACTTCATGTGTTGCATGAGGCGGGCGTGGTGCACCGTGACCTTCACCCCGGCAACGTGCTTGTTGCGGAGAACAATGACATTGCCATATGTGACTTCAACCTCGCCCGTGAAGACACACAGGACCAGAACAAGACGCATTACGTGACCCACCGCTGGTATCGTGCACCGGAGCTTGTGATGCAATTCAAAGGTTTTACTAAGCTTGTTGACATATGGTCTGCCGGCTGTGTCATGGGGGAGCTGTTTAACCGCAAGGCACTCTTCCGCGGCTCAACGTTTTACAATCAATTAGACAAGATTGTTGAGGTTGTAGGCACACCGAACGATGAGGACCTAAAGATGTTTTCTTCCGCGCAGGCCCGCGACTACCTGCACAGCTCGCTTTCCCATTGCAAGAAGCGACCGTGGCAGGATGTGGTGCCAAACGCCGACGAGGTGGCGCTTGATCTTCTCTCGCGCATGTTAGAATTTAACCCGACGCGGCGCATCACGGCGGAACAGGCGCTGCAGCACCCGTACTTTGTCTCATTGTATGACCCACTTGATCTCACGGAGGCCCGCAGCGAGCCGTTTCACTTCAGTGATGTTAATGACATAACAAAGATGCACGAAATGTTTATTAATGAGGTGCAGCGATTCAACACACTGCGGGAGCGGCGGGACCTCATCGCTCAACAGCGGGCGGCGACGGCTGCGCTTGCGAGTGCGGAGAATGTCCTCGGCGCCGATCACATGCTCCGCACGCTCAGTTTTATGGAAGTGTCGGAGCTGGTGCAGAATCCGTAGCGGCAGCAGGAAGGAGATTGAGGGGAAGGAGGAAAGGTGACACGCGTGCACGCCAGAGGAGGAGGAAAAAAAAAAAAAAAAAGGGCTCAGGATCAGGGTCTGGGGTGTGTGTGTGTGTGTGTAGTGGTGGTGGCGAGGGTGAAAAAGAGGCGATGCAACCAAAAGGAGAGGAGGCGGGAAGAGGAAGATGTGACAAAAGGCAAAAGGGCGTTAACGCAGATGTAAAAAAAAATACATATTTTATATTTATAAAATAAAAAGAAACGGCTGGAAAAAAAAGTCTGGTGGGAAAGAACGAAAAAAAAAAAAAAAAACCAATCGGCCACTAAAGCAGCTGGTTGAAGGAGGTGGACGGGCGGGGAGGGGCGGGGAGAGGAATGGAAGGGAAGGGAAAAGCAATTAGTTGAGAGATGGAGGAAATATATATTACACATTTTATACATGTATATGTGTAGGGAGGGCATGGGGAGAAATAGGGATTGTAATAAACACCACAGTCATTGCGCATGTGTGGAATGCATGCATGGGCATGTTGGTTGCGGGTATTCACTGAATATATTTTGATTTCTATTTTTGTGCGTGTGTGCGTGTGTGTGTGTACGTTTGGCGGTGGAGAAGAAGAAGAAAAAATTTCAACGAAAAAACAAAAAAAAAAAAAGGGGGGGAGGGGGGGAGGGAGGGGAAAATCCGCGTACAGGCGCAACAGCACCACACCGTTAAAGACGCAGGCGACACAACATGGCGGTTTGCTGCGTCAAGTGGAAATTGCGGCAGGAAAAGAAGGGCATTGAACAAACAACACAAAATCAAAATAAAATATTTAGAAGAAGAAGAAAAAAGGGAAAGAAAAAAAAAAAAAGAAAAGAAACGGCAGTCCATGTGTGGGTGTGGGGGGAGTCTTTTGGTCTTCCAAAAGAGAGAGAGAGAGAGAAGTGGCCTTTTTTGTTTGTTTGTTTTGGAGGGAAGAGGGGGAAGGGGAGTTTTTTTTTGGCCTTTTCGACAGGAGGTATGCGTCTGTGCGATATTCTAAATGAGCCTCGTTAAGCGTGCGCTGCTGGTTGCAGTTTATATGGGCAGTGTACATCCCTTTAGGAACGAAATAATTTGTGTGTGTGTGTGCATGTACTTGTGTGTGTGTTGCTGGTTGTTTAAATGGTGGATGTGGTGGTTGCGAAGTAGCGGGGGAAGGATATTTGCCGTCATGCGGTTTTGTTTTTGTCTCTTTTTTTTTTGTTGTTGTTTTTGGTCTTTTTGCCGTCCTGTCTCTTGCCTCCCTCCACCAATCACTTCATTGACCGCACCCGGTGAACATTTTTTTGTTTGTTTGTGTTTTTGTTTTTTTTTTTTTTTGTTGTTTTTTTTTATTTTGTTGTTTTTTGACTTTTCCCTTCGGAAAAAAAAAAAAACTGAGGCATGCAGGAGGGGGTTATTTTGCGTGCCTGCTTGCCTGTCTTCTCTTTTTTATGTTTCCGTGGAGCGTGGAATGGCCGCTTTTTTATTTATTTTTATTGGCTTCCTCTCTTCTCTCAACGGCAGTGCCGCGATCCGCGTGGCCACCGTGTCCCCACCGCCAGTTTTTTGTTGTGACTTTTCTTTAGGCGTCATGGGCCTCACCGCCCCCCGCCTGTTGTTTTTTTTTTCCCCCTTTTTTTCCCCCCTCCCTCGTCTCTTTTTTGGAGAGGAGTGGATTTCACTGCCGTGCGTCTGCCGGCTTTTATTTTGTTATTTTGTTTTTTGATTGCTTTCATCTTTTTTTTTTTTTTTTTTTTTTTGTATTGCTGGTGTTTTTTTCTGGCATTACCGCTCTGTCCCATTTTTTATTTGCGTGATGTCGTGCGACGCGGTCCAGTGGAGGAAAACACACGCAAAGAAAACCCACACAAGCACACAGGCACACACGCGGCGAGGATGTCCAAGACACTTTATGTTCTGTACGAAGCCCCGACCGGGTACGCCGTTTACAAGGTGCTCACGTCGGAGGAGATTGGCGCCGGGGATGTGGCGCTGCAAAAGGATCTGCAGACATTTGCCACATTCTCCCCATGGGTGAAGCTCATCTCATTCGCTCCCTTTCAGTCACCAGAGAACGCCCTAGAGGATGCCGTCTGCATCAGCGAGTCACTTGTTAGCCCGTTCTTGAACAATTTTCTCTCATCCGTGCTTGCCAAGAGGGCGAAGAAGGGCGATGTCAATTGGGAGCTTGGTGTGTGCGACGCAAAACTCGGCAGTGCCATTCACGACGAGCTGAAGTTCCCTGTTGTGTGCAACGAGAATGTGGTGGAAATCGGTCGCTGCCTACGCATGCACGCGGAGAAGTTGCTGCCGGAACACAAGGAAGGCGACATCCCTCGTGCGCAGTGTGGTCTCGGTCATGCCTTTTCACGTAACAAGGTTAAGTTTAACGTGCACCGCAGCGACAACATGATCATTCAGTCTTCCGCCCTTGCAGAGCACATGGATAAAGGGGTGAACCTGCTTGGCATGCGTGTGAAGGAATGGTATGGTTGGCACTTCCCAGAGCTTGCGAAGGAGGTGCCTGAGCCGCTTAAATACGCCAAAGTCGCGCTACTCATTGGTAGCCGCAGTACACTGGAGGAGCGTGACGCCGAGGAGGTCACGCAGCAGATAGCCGATATACTTGAGGGAGACGAGGCCCTCGCAGCCCGTGTATACGAAAAGGCCGTGACGTCCATGGGTGGGGACATGGCGGAAGTGGATTGGTTGAACATCCGCGCCTTCATGGAGCGTGTGACATCGCTGGGTTCCTACCGAGAGTCGCTGCAGCAGTACCTTGTTGAAAAAATGATGCTCGTTGCGCCAAACTTGACGGAGCTGATGGGACAAAACATCGGTGCGAAGCTCATTTCAAAGGCGGGCTCACTGACAAACCTCGCCAAGGCGCCTGCCAGCACCATTCAGATCCTTGGCGCCGAGAAGGCACTTTTTCGCGCCCTCAAGAAACGTAAGGGCAACACACCGAAATACGGGCTTATCTTTCACTCGACATTTATTCAGCGCGCAGCGAAGGAGCACCGCGGGAAGATCTCACGCTATCTCGCCAACAAGGCCG
>NW_001849482.1:145466-177366 GCF_000209065.1 Trypanosoma cruzi
CGCAGCGATTTGTTCCCTTTTTTTTTTTGATTGCCGCCTGCTTTTTTGATTAACACGAAAACACTGCACACACACACAAATACACGCGTCCCTTTTCTCTTATTTGATGATAAGGCCAGTTTTACGCACACGCAAACACTTCTCTGTGGCTGTGCGCGTGTGGCTTCATTTTTGTTTATTTATTTATTATTATTATTTTAGGTGCCGCGTGTGGCTTCCAACACGCCTCAGCGCGGCGGTTGCACGCATGATTGTTTGGTCACGTCGCGTTTCCACGAGCGTTTTATTCTGCGGTGTCTTTAACGGCCCCTTTTCTGCCACGTTTGTGACGCCTTCTCGCTGGAAAGGGGACTACGGCTTTAACGTTTTCCATAACTCCAACCCGCAGCATGGCGGGTCGTACGCCCGTCATGAGCGACGCATGCGAGAAGATGAGGTGGCAGACTTTTTGAGGAGCGTGAAGGGGTGGGTGCCGGCGGACGAGGCGGTGACGGCCTCCCCCGCTGTGGAGGGGAGCAGCGAGGCGGCGGAGGAGGAGAAGGGACCGACGCCGATGACTGTTTTCACCGGGGAGGAGGCAATAAAACGGGAATTTGTGTTCCCCACGTTTCACGACGCGTATCTTTTCATGGGCCGCGTCTGGGCCTTCTGCTACGGCAGCGACAAGTACCCGCACGTCACGTGGGATGGAACGCACATCACGGTGTACCTCTACTCCCCGTCGTTTCGCGGAATCAGCAAGCGCGAGGCCCGCCTGGCAGCCTTTCTGAATGACCAGTACAACATGTTTAGAAAAAGCAAGCGGCAGCAGGAGCAGCTGCTGAGCGTTGCGGTCAAACAGACACGAATGGAGGAGTTGATGGGAGGTGTTGTGGCAGAAAAGTTGAAGCAACGCGAGGAGGAACGGCGGAAGCCATTGGCAGAAGTTACGGAAAGCCGTGCAATCAAATGGGAATCGCTTCTTGATGAAAACAGTAGCGGGAAGAAGGAGAAGAAGTCATGATATCTGCGGCACCTCACATGCACAGATGCTTCTCTGGCCTTCATAGTAAATGTAATATTTATTTAGTTATTCATGCATGCATGCATGTATTTGTACAGTAGTTTTCTGCACGTGGTGGGTTTTTTTTTTTTTTTGTTTTGAGGGGAGAGGGGGGAGGGGAAGAAACAAATTACCGACGACCAAAAGATATGGACGATAATAATAACAGTGATAATTATGATGAGGATGGGAGTAGTATTGGTAGTAGTAGTAGTAGCAGTGGCCTCTGGGTTTCTTTTATTTATTTATTTTTTTTTTTTTTTTTCCCCACTTTAGTTTTAGTTTTATCATTTGCCCCACGGGAATTTCAGTCACGCGTGCGCATCAATGCCGACGTTTCGGGAGATTGTGACGGCGAAAAATTTTGTTTTTTTGCTTAAATTCTTGGGGGTGGCGGGGGCTTTTGGTAGTGGAAGTTTGGCGCTTTTTTTATTGATGTGGTTTCGTCCACATGAAATAAATGAAGTGCGCATGTTCATTGCATACGTGTACATCATCTTCTTTTCAGTGATATCGCCGGCCGCGGAGATTGGCATGATGCAGCACCGTCACTTGATGCGGTTTACACGTTTCCTCCTATCGAACATTGGACGTGCCTTTCTTTACGTTTTCATTGGAGGGCTACTGCTTGGAACACACATTGCCGGATGGATCGTCGGTGTGTACATGATTTCTTTGGGTGTCCTCAACATTTTTGCATACTGCGTGACAGGTGAGGACTCTACGGTGTAGGGAAGAGAGATGAACGGGGAACGAGGATGGCGGCTTACATACATGCACACAGACAAACACGCATATATATTTTTTTTTTGCGTGACTGCTGCTTTATATGGAGGACCCAACAATTCAAGAAGAAGATGTTTGTGTGTGTGGGGAGGGGGAAAGAAGGAGCAAAAATTTCCTTCAAGATAATCCTTCAAAAGGATGTATTGACTGGACATAATCTCTTTATTATTATTATTATTATTATTACTCTTTTCCCCTTCGCTCTCTCTCTCTCTCTCTCTCTCTCTCTTTACAATGTACGCATGCCTAACGTATACACATGCCGTTGTAATGCATGTCTCTCTTTGGTGAGGAAAAAGAAATTGACAACAGATTTGATGTACTCCCAACAGCATGTCGTTTTTCTTGGTTCACCTTCACTACCGGCGTTGGCTTTACTTGCACTGATTCAATTCACCGTATTTGTACAGGCGGGCTATCTCGACTGTAACTGTAACCACGGTTTGGTGACTCAAGAAACACCGCAATGTGTGTGTAGCTGCTTTGGCGACTACCTCCCTCCCCATTGCCTCTACACCCCAATGGACATTGCGGACATGCAGATATGGCTTAGCCAAAGCAGTAGGCCTTCTTTTGACGGCAACAACAACAACGTGAGTGCGAACTTGTCGCTCTTTGCTGCAGACATCATATCCGGGCTGAGTTTGGGCCTTCAACGAAACCCGGGCGACGGGACGCTGAGATTTGTGCGTGCGAAGGCCGCCGTCATTTCAAGTCCCGGCCCAACCCTCGAGACTTCGTGCACGGTGATGGCAGTGGTGGCGATGCCCGGTTGGATGGCACGGCAGCTCCTTGCCGATGTCAAGCATGGCACCACCACCGGCTACGTCTTCCAGAACTGTTTTACCGGGGCGATGTACACAATGACGGCAGCCTTTGATGACACGACGGGCCCGGCGTTGCCGCAGCGCTACACCGACAGCAGCATGGCCTTTTTCTGGCGTGTCAAAAGCTCCTGGTACGTCTCCTTTTCTACTCTCGTCTGGCCCCTGTGCGCCCTCATCGTCGCGGTGCTGCTGCCATTAGTGGAGAGCCACCGCATCTTCAACACAGCGTTTAACGCGACGTACGTTTCTGTGCGTCCCCCGGGCGCGACGGCTGCAGCGGCGGACGCGAGGCGTAGAGAGTATACCAGCAACAACGACAACAGGAATGGCGGCATAATGCCCACTCGCGGTAAAAAGAAGGGGCAGCAGGAGATCAAGATGCATGCGAAGAAGTCAAATTTGGTGCCCGACGGCAGGGACTTCGCAGCATCACAGCAACAGTACGAAAAGCATCGAAAGAGAGAGATCCCACAACAAAATAACACCGTTGGGGGACCTTCGAATGCATGTGAGTTGACGAATCCACTCAATCCGCAATATAAAAGAGACGGCGGTGACGGAAGCGACGCGTGAGCCAAGTGAAGCTGCAAGCCAGCCGGGAGGAAGGAGGAGAGGAGTGTGTGTGTGTTTTGAAAAAAATTACAAATTTTGTATTTTGTTTATTTTGCACCGTGTTTTTATTATTATTTCTTTTTGAGGGGAGCGGTAGAGGAGGAATGAAGATAACTGCATGCATGTGCCCATGCGCGGTGTGTTTCTACATGTGCGTCCATTTGTTGGGGTGAACACCCACGTACGCCCGCGATGGCCGTTGTTTCCGTTACGCCGTCTGTTCCCGAAGTGAAGGACAACGGGGGGGCAGGAGAATTGTAAGCGGCTCGGCCCCGTGTATATATACATATATGTGTGCGTATGTGTTTTTATTTATTTATTTATTTTTGGCTGTGGTTTTCTTATCGTTATTTGTTTGCGCTTTCATTGTTTGTTTGTTTTTCTTTTTTTTTTTTTTTTGTGTGTGTGCGTGTTTTGTTTTGCCTTTTTTTGATTGCCGTCCGTAATCCAATTCCCTGTCCTCCAATATGTCAGCTGTCGTCTCATTACGGGCATGATGTATTTATTTTATTTTCTTTTTTTTCTTTTTTCTTTCCACATGGATGAATCCTTTTATTGGGAGGAGTCTCTCCTCAGTTGGCATCACCGCGGCGCACAGAAGTGATTCTCACACGAGCGTGACCGGGAAGTGTAGTCTTTTTTTATTTTTATTTTTATTGTTTTTTTGGTGGAGGATTGGTTCTATTTTAAACCCCCGGCAGCGCTGAGAGGACACAAAGGCTCCTATACGCACACACATACACACGCCGTGGGTAGACTTTATAGACGGAAGGAGACATGCCCACGGCGCGTTCGAAGCGTCAGCGCACGCCGTCCGCCACCTCCTCTCCGCTGCTGACGCATGCGCTGGAGGCACGTGGCCACCGTATTGCCAGCACATCCGCGAGCGTCATGCCGCACGGGGAGGAAGAGCTGGTTCTGCCGCCCCCCACCAGCAAGCTGTGCGCTCATGGTAGCGCCCACCAAGGCACCGATGACAGTAAGTCTCGTGATGAAAAAAATATTGATGTTAATAATACTAGTAATGCACATTTTGGTGCTTCTAGTGCTAATAGTAATGGCTCCATGATCACTGCCGCTGTTGCGGAGCAATTCTTGGCTGTGGAGATTTATTTTCAGCTTGTAGGTCAAAGAAATCAAGGCGATTTTCTCTTTCCGCGCGACGTTGGGGACTTGTTGCTGTGGTCCGTGCCGGCTGCGGTGCCGTTGATTGAGGGTCCGCGGGTATTTTTCCTCAAGAACAAATCGAGGCTGCGGGATGTGGTGATGATTTGTGTGAATGGGTGGACACATGATGAAATGATACTTGCCTATGCCAGCAATCCCGCCGAAGATGATGGCATCCATGAGGAGGAGGCGAAGCACTCGCCGAGGGGACAGCCGTTGCGTCACGAAGCAGCTGAAATGAAGGCCCATAATGGAAATAGTTGGGCGGAGCGCATTGGTCGTGCCATGCTGGCCCCAGTACGCGCGCAGCAGTGTTGGGCACGAAAGGAGTGTGGCGTGCAATTTGCGCCCATGCTTCTTCCAGGCGCAAGGAGTTCACTGGTGCGTGAGATATTCTGGCGAAACGATGCACCGAAAGCACCTCGCGACGGCCAACGCCGCGGTTGCCCCTCCTTGAATAAAACAAATGCCGAGCAAAAATGTGAAAAATCGGATAATCGTGGTGTGGCGGTTGTCGGCAAACTACCCTCCGCCACCTCAGAAGCAGCAGCAGCAGCAGCAGCATCAAGTGGTGTGGGAATTTTTTTTAAGCGCGCGTTGGTGATTCACGGCAAGGCGACGACGAACGACGAGACCTCGTTGTCACCGGCGGCGGCGGCGGCTTCTTCCGTCCCGTCCAACGTGGCTGAGGTGCGGCGGCCCGATGATGCCGACCCCTCGCTTTGGGACGACCGGGCGACGCTGCTGCGGTACGCCTTGTCCATTGAGAAGGACAGGGCGGTGTTGGGGGGCCTGGGGTATGTTCTCGATCTGCCATCCGACTGTGCAGAGGCAGTTGAATGGAAGACGTTTGATGCCTCACAGCCGTCAACGGGAGAGGGCGACGGAGTGCAGCCCGTGCGTGTATTTGCGATGGACTGCGAGATGGTACTCGTCGCAGACAACGTGAGTGCTCTGGCTCGTATCACACTGCTGGATGTGCGAGCCGGTGCCGTGGTGCTGGACACGCTGGTGAAGCCGGCGACGAAGGTGGTGGATTATATCACACGCTACAGCGGTGTCGATGAGGCGATGTTGGAAGGTGTGACGACAACTCTGCAGGACTGCCAGCGAGAACTGCAGCGGCATATTGACACAGAGACGTTTGTTGTAGGACACAGCCTGGAAAACGACTTCAGGGCATGCAAGATGCTGCCCAACTGTTATGTACTGGACACGGCGCACTTGTTTCCTCATCCTGCGGGGTTGCCTTATAAAAATTCACTGCGATTCTTGGCGATGCATTATCTGCAGAAGAAGATCCAGCAAGGATCCCACGACAGTGCGGAGGACGCTAGCACCAGCGCGGAGCTTGCGTATTTGAAGCTAAAACACGGCCCGGAATTTGGGATTCGGAAGCGAGTGAGTATTCTGCAGCTTATAGAGAACTCAGCGATGGCAGGGGGAGGTAACACCGGGGAACTGGGGAAACGGGATAAAACTCCTTCCGAACATCCAGCAACACCGCCAACAGACTCATCATCGTCGTCGCTTTGCATGGAACTGAACCTGTTTGACGACGCGTGCGTCCTGCGTGACATCATTCCCAGTGGTGCCGATGCAAAGAATGGCAGTCTTTTGCACGCCGTACCTGTGCGTCACGACAGGGATGCGATGCGGAAGGCCGTGCGGTGCCTACAGCAACGTCGGTGTGAGAAACAGCACACAGAGGACGGCGTGCCATGTTCCTACGCACTGACTTGGGTGCAACTCACCGAGACGGTTGAGCCTCGGCGGCAGGATGTCGAAGAGAACGAGAAGGAGGAGGAGGAGGAGGGGCGGTCGTGGGAACAACTGCAACTGGAGCGTGTGGACGAGACGAATCGGCGCGTCATGCAAATTATTCGTGCGGCACCTCATAACAGCCTTATCGTGGTTCTCGCCGGCGGTGGTTCAAAAAGCGCGGAGGGGACGTTGTCTGGCAATTCACGTGGCGTTTGCTTCGCATTTGTGAAGGACGACAACTCGCCCGGGCCGCCGGTGGCGTGGCTGGACGCGGAGCCACAAGTCTCCGTCACCGCAGCGTCCCCGGCAGGAGCAGCCGTGGGCCGTGGCGGCACGGTGGAAACACCCCCGGCGTGTCAGCAGCAGTAAAAATGCAAACACGCCAAAAAAGGGGAATAACTAAAAAAAGAAAGGGCATCTACGCGAGGAGAGAAAAAAAAGAAAAAGGGAATAATTATTGGCGGTGATTGTGATGATGCTGTGAAACAAGAACGACTTTAGCTTTCATTATTTTTTAATTTTTTTTTTTTCTTTTCTGGTTCTTTGCTCGCCCGTTGTTGTTGTTGTTGTTGTTTTTCAGCGAGTATTGGGGGGATCCATGCCGTCAGCGTTGCGCTCTATTTCTCCCCGGCTCCTTTCTTTCTCTCTTTCTCTCTCTCTCTCGCTCTGTGTGGAGGCATAAAAACGCCTCTTTCAATGCCCGGAGGAGTAAAACATTAACTAAACGCAGGAATCATGCAAGCATCTGCGTCTCTTTCTATACCCTTTTTGTGGTGGACGGAGGGTCTGCATGCACATCTGTGTGGTATATATATATATATATATATATATGCATCCCCACCTCCTTTTTTTACTTTTTCTTTTTCTTGTCTTCTCCTTCGTTTTGTTTGTTTGTTTGTTTTTTGTTTTTTTTTTGTAAGGTTGGTTGGTTGCTTTCTTTCTTTCTTCTTCCCGTTGGATCGGAGAGAGAGAGAGAGAGAGAGAGAGAGAGAGAGAGAGAGAGAGAGAGAGAGAGAACAGGAAGGAAGAGATAAACGTACACAAGAACGGTTTTTCATCCGGAACATGTCGATCCCGGAAGTTGTGAAAAGGCGTGCCTCCGTGCAGCGACCCGATGGTGAAGAGCGGCTGCGCGAATTGAGGCGGGACTTGGAGTACGAGCGGCTGCTGGGAGATGACGATATGGCAGGGGCACTCATGTATGGTGCCAACAGCCGTGAGGATCGCATCATGCAGATGGACGCGCTGGTGGAAATGCAGCGGAAGATATTCCGACGGGGCAGCACGGCGCATGCCATTGTACTCTCCGCCAACGTTCTTACGATGGCAGTGATGGCCTCGCAGCTTGCGATGTTTCGTTGGAAGGTTACGGAGGCGCAGACACTCACCGAGGCGACAGCCAGCATTCAGCATCAAGTCATGCGCGCCCAGAAATGCGGGTTCACAGTTCGACGCGTGGCAGCGACGACATCGACAAGGGATTCGGAGAAAGAAAAGTTTCGCAGGAAGGACTCGTTTGTTTGCGCTCATGCCGCGGAGGAAAGAACGGATTTAATTCCGGCGGATGAAAAGAGGAAAGCCGCCCCTGCGACTGATGCTGCTTCTAGGGCCCCAGCAGTGGGAGCGGAGCACATGCAGCATGTGAGGGATTCGGAGGACAATGCTCGCCCTGTGAGTCCGCCTTCTTCTGTGTGCAGCGCTGAGAGCGAGGCCGCGGTGCGGAAACCACCGCCAGATGACATGGTGGCGCAGCTTGTTGTTGTGGACACCTTTACTCATGAACCCTTTTCTGACATTGTGGACCACCTGCGTTACTTTGACCGCGAGAACAGCTTGGGTCTCGTTATTGTGCTGATGCTGCATGACAACTATGAAAACCACTCTCCTGGTATGGTTATCCTGCCGAAGCACACGACCACCGTGTCGGAGGCGTACAGTCTTGGATATGACTTGGTGCTACGCCGCTGCTTTGATCACACCGTTGTTAAATTATTTACGGAGATGTTCATGTCGGCCAAAGGTCGGTGGTGCAAGGAAATGCATTCCAAGGGCATCGTTGGGAACTACCGTGGCATGCGGCACATTCTCCTTGAGCAGGACGACGTGGCGCCAAGAAACGGCGTGCTGTCAGTTCCCGATGTTGACGAGTGTAGCAACAACGGTAGTGATGACATGGGCCCCTTGAAAAACTTTCAAAGTTCTTACATGTCTTCAACGCTTCTGTCATCGACTTTGGCGTCACTCCCTCCACAGCTCTCGACGATGGGCGTACGCGGCGCCGTTGCCAGCGCACCTAATCAGCGAATGCATCAACTTCATTCCATCTTCAATGTAAAGGACATACTAACGAATGTTATGTCGCCCTCGAAGAGTGTGAAGCACGCCACAAAGCGTCTGCTTCGCCGGTCTAATTCCATGCGAGACTTCCTCGTCGGCAGCCATGGCGGTGAAATTGAGAACGGTTATAAAAACGACGAGAATGCCGAGAAGATCTACGAGGACGCACTCGTGGACGAGAAGGAAGAAGTAGAGAGCGCCGTTGTGGCCGCCTACAAGCAGGAGATTTTGCGGCTTGTGACGGAGTTGGAGTGCAGCGAGCGTACTGTCGCTCTTCTCAAAAACGAGGTTGCCCAGTTGGGGGAAAGGAAGTCCTCCGACACCAACTTTGGTGCTCAATCCCCCCTCAACTCCAACTCCTGCAACGACAGCGGCCCCGAAAACTTTATCTCCGTCTCGAAGGAGCAGCAGGTTATCACTCTGAGACAGCGGCTCGCGTCCGTGACGGATAAACTCATGGCGTATGAAATGCAGAACAACAACCGGACCAGGAAGAGGAGCAATTGGCTGCAGGATAATCGCATAAGCGTTTCCCCAATCACGACACCCCGGCGCGGCACGATGTCACCGGAAGGAGATGCACAAGATGTTTTTTCAAACACTGCTACGACGACTTATGGCGTGAGGACAATGGAAAGTAGTTTACTCGAGCGCACGGGCACCATAGGCGAAAGGACCCTGAACCTCACTCACTCGCGGATATTTTCTCCAGACGTGGCAGATGATGGCATCTCCAACCTCCGCAGTGAGATCGCCTCCCTCTTGCAGGAGCGAAAGCGGAGCACCAGAGAAATGAAGTTGCAAGTAAGTGAAATGGAGCGGTTGGAGGATAAAAATGTTCGGATGGCGACACGATTGGCCGATGCCATGGAGACGATACTAGTGCAAAAGGAGCTAATAGCGGAGCTGGAGGAAAGACTGCAGCAAAAGAATCATGAGGAGATAAAATTAAGGAGTGAGAAGGGGGGAAAGAAGCGAGGGGAAAAGGAATTGGATGACGATGGTGATGGTGATGGTGGCAGGCCACACGGCGGTGCAAGTATCGGTCGCAATGCCAAGGCGAAGCGCAAGAAGCAGGAAACACCGGCGGCTGTTGCCCGCGTCTCCACGTGGGTCAAAAGTGTCCCATCGTGTGCTTCAACACGAGCCCCCAGTGCGCTCCACAGCGCGGATTTGGGGGAGAGAGAACAGATGCGGGGCGCGCGGCCCACACACCCGTATGGGGAAACAGGGAAAAGATCGCCTCCCCAAGCCGCTCAAAAGCAGCAACGCAAGACAGAGATGCAGGAACAGTTGAAGCCGTCTCCAACAAGGCCAAACCATCCGCAAAAACAGGGGCGTGTTCCCTTAAAGAAAACGAAATACAACAACGAATCAATGGAAACAGAAGTTAGCCTGACGAAGCTTAAAGGTCTTTTTAATGATATCGCCGCGACGAATGCGTCTGGCGACCAGGACGCAGGAGAAAAGGCTCGAGCACAGGCACGAGTGGTGGCGCGGGAGTATGCCGTGCGTCAGATGAAGGCCAACGGGGGGAAAAAAGCACCGCAGGAGGTGGAAATTGCAATACAAGAAAAATCTGACGACTCTGTTGAAAGGCTACGGCATGCCCACATGGAGGCTGTTAAGATCTCTGAAGATATTCTTAACCGAGGGGAGGATTCCGAGGCATTTGCGCAGGCGGTAATAAGTGTAATTGCGATTGAACAAGAACTGTATCGTGGGGAACAGAACCATATTAGCCAAGCAGTGACAGAAGCCACGGGGAAAGCAGTAACGCTCCATGACGACGCAAAGACAGTGGAGGGGAACGCAATGGTTGACAGCAATGGAAAAACCAGCGGTGTGGGAAGTGTTGTCGAAAATAAATTCTTGCAGAAAAATACCGGCAACATTTTGCAAGGCATCGAGAGTCAAAATCACAGGAACCACGGCAAAGAAAGGCAGAATCAAAAGGAGCCAAAAGCGGAAGGGTCAAATGGGGCGAAGCACGGAAGTGCCCTGCAAACAGCAGCAGTGGCCGGTGCCCACGACGGCGATGTCGCTGATGCTCGCTCGAATTTCCTCAATGAGTTATACTTGGAACATCATCAGGCACTTATGCGCTTCCTGCAGCTTGTCGGTAATGAACACGCGACGTTGCGGCAGGTCTTGCAAGATGAGACAGACGAATTGGTGGGGAAAATAGAGGCTGAGATACGTCGCCTTGGAGGTGAAGTGGAAACTCACTATTTAGTCTCTATCGACACGGCACTTCTCTCTCGTCTCGCGGCGCTGCTTGATGGTGCCGAGAGGTCTTTTTTTATGCCGTCGGCACGCAAAATGCGACTCAACACCCTGGCGTTCAACGGCTCGAGTGACACCACGGATACCCGGCTAGACACTTACAGCTTGAGGGAATCAGTCTCACCAGAGGATGTGGCGAATTTGCTAAGCAGGCAGGATGTAACCGTTGACGATATTCCTCCATGGTTGATTGAGCTTCTAGAAAGGGCTGATGATGAGTTCGATCCGGCGCTGCAGGAGGACCCCGCAGCGGCAGAATGGGTAAAAAAGGTACTGGCGAAAGTTGATACGGCGCGAAAAAAACGTGGAAGGGAACTAACAGAATTGCTGCGTCAGCGCAGAGAAAATCTTATGCGGGCCAGAGCGGAGGCATCCCAGCGGAGTAACATGTCAGGAGACGTCACCGGTGAATGTAATAGTAATGACAGCGTTGTCGGGGTCATGGGCGCAGAAGAGACAGAAGCCCTCCTCCTCTGTCACCCATCGCTGCAACGTGTGTTTTCACCCTCACTGTACGGTCACAGCCTCCCACCAGGGAAGCACCACGCGGTGTTGCGTCGCCGCTCGTTATTGGAAAAAAACGTTCTTTTTGCGGAGCCTAATGGCGACGTGAAAACTGAGGTGTCAAAACGGCTTCTAAAAATGCAATGTAGCAACACCGACGATGCGTTAAAGGGCGATAGTAATTTTTTCAGCGTCCTTCCGCCAGTTGGACTGCGAGGACTTTCACGCAGGCAGCAAGCCCAGTTTCAGACGATGCACGGAGCCCCCAATTTGCTGCAACCACGTGAACCGCCGCGGGATGCCGCCCACGCTCCTGAGAATGTTCGTCGCACCGCCACGCGTGGCGCTTCGCGAATTGCGGCGACGGAAGTGGATCACTCTACTTTCACTCCGGAGGAACTTGCAGGCCGCATCATGGCTTACCGTCCTGCCTTCCCGCGCCATGAAGGAACGAGCAGAATTACCGCACGCATGACGGCGGCGTATCCCACCTTTGCAATCCCCGTCGCGGCGGCGTCCATGCCGCCGTTGTCATCTGGCACCGCTGGAGAAAGGGGAGGCCCTTTGCAGCATCCACATGGAGCACTGGAGTCGTACGTTTCTTGGGTGTACGGCGTGCCGTCGGAGCTGCTGTTTCCTATGCTGCGCGGGGCGGCGCCGGAGGAAAGCGACGCCGTTTTATTCTTGCCGGCCTGCGCATACACCGAAAAGGACGGCGGGAACGCTACTCATTGCATTCAGACGTCATTTGTTCGACGAATGCTGGCGCGCATGGATTTATTCTCATCCCCCGCAACCCTCGCGGCACGGCGTCTCAACGCACAGTTGCAGATGTCGATGTCAGACTGGCGAATGGGCGTCGTCGGTAGGGCCATCACTCCCGCCCCCCGCGGGAATCATACGCCGCAGCAAAAAAAAAAATGAGCCCCGCCGTTGCCGCAAATGGGTTGTACAGAAGAAAAGCCACCGCCTTCAAAAAAAAAAAAAAAAAAAAAGGAGGAAGCGTGTGATGATGGTGGTGATTATGGGGCGAAATATGAGAACCGACACTTCATTTTTTGATACCACACGATGAAACGGAGCTGAAAGGAGTGAACGATGGAAAACATTTAAGACGTGCGTATTCTGTTTCCTGTTTCCCCCTCTTTTTTTCTTTCTTTTTCTTTTTCTTTTTTTTTTTTTGCCTCTCCCCATCATCATGTACATACGTGAGTATATAAAAGCACAACGGCATATTATTACTTACATTGATGCAGCAAGCACCAGCACAGGCAGAGTTGTCGTGGCTTTTTTTTTCTCTGCGTGCCTGTTTTTCCCCCCTTCCCTTTTTTTTTTTTTTTTTTCCTTAAGAAAAGCAGTGAAAGTGCACAATGAACTTCCATCACACTGTCTTATTCCCACCAAGAGGAATGCATATGTTTTTTTTTATACGCGTAAATATCGCATCTTGCTGCCTTTTTCTCCCTTTCTCTCTCTCTCTCTCTCTCTGTGTGTGTGTGTGCCTGTCTCTCTTTCTATTTGTTGGCTCGATCGGCATACGGTGTGAACTGCAGTTTGATCACAGAAGACGTATTTACACGTGCAGGTTGACAAACACCCCACACGTATTTATTTGCAACTGCGCATCATTTTTCAGAGCGAAAACAACAACAACAACAACAACAACAACAAGGAGAAGTAAATTATGTTTCGTCGTGTAGCCTGCCGTGTCCCTTTTACCGCAGCTGCGGTGTGTTATATGAGTACGACGCGCCCACGATTGGAGCGTATCAAAGTCAGTGGCAAAGTTGTTGACATGGACGGTGACGAGATGACACGCATCATTTGGTCTCTCATCAAGGAGAAACTTATTTTGCCGTACGTGGACGTCCCTATTGAGTACTATGATCTTAGCATCACCAACCGTGATGCCACCAACGACAAGGTCACAGAACAGGCGGCAGAGGCCATTTTGCGACACAATGTTGGTATTAAGTGCGCCACAATCACCCCGGACGAGGCCCGAGTGAAGGAATTTAATCTTAAGAAGATGTGGAAAAGCCCAAATGGGACAATTCGTAATATTGTTGGTGGCACCGTTTTTCGCGAGCCCATCATCATTAAAAATATTCCGCGTGTTGTGCCACAGTGGCGTGAGCCGATCATTGTTGGCCGTCATGCCTTTGGTGATCAATACGCAGCGACGGATGCCGTGTTTCCCGCAGGTCGCTTGGAGCTTGTGCACACCCCGCCTGGTGGCAGTCCACAGGTGCTGGACGTTTACACATTTAAGGGCGAAGGTGTTGGTCTTGCCATGTACAATACCCTTGAGAGCATAGAAGCGTTTGCGGTGAGCTGCTTTGAGTATGCCCTTCTACGCAAATTTCCTCTTGTGCTCTCCACCAAGAACACCATTTTAAAGAAATACGATGGACTTTTCCTTGAGACATTCCAGCGTCTCTACGACAACAAGTACAAGGATCAGTTTGAACAGCTTAAGCTGACGTACACTCACCGCCTGATCGACGACCAGGTGGCGCAGATGATAAAGGGAAACGGAGGATTTGTGTGGGCATGCAAAAACTACGACGGTGATGTACAGAGCGATATCGTGGCGCAGGGTTTTGGCTCACTTGGCCTCATGACATCTGTGCTGCTTCGTCCAGACGGCAAGACGATTGAGGCAGAGGCCGCCCACGGCACCGTCACGCGTCACTATCGCGAATATCAGAAGGGAAAAGAGACAAGCACCAACTCTGTCGCCTCCATCTTTGCATGGACACGCGGCCTGTCACACCGCGGTAAATTGGACGGCAACCCGGCACTCACTAACTTTGCCGCAGCCCTTGAGTTAGCGGTCATTCGCACCATTGAGGCCGGGCGCATGACGAAGGACCTCGCAATATGTATCTATGGGCAGGAGAAGCTGCAGCGTTCACACTACGAGACGACGCATGAATTCCTTGAAAGTGTTGCTGCAGAGCTTGCACGCACGTGGAGGTCCTGAGGCGTGAGGAGTGGGAGTACCAGTTGTTGCGAAGCCGAAATAAAAGAAATTAACAACATGAACGGAACATAGAAATATACATATATTTATTCATTCATTTATTTATTTATACAAAAAGACTGTCTTTGTATTTATAGGCGTGTGTGGGTGAAAGGGTGAAAATGAAAGAAAAAAAAAAATGATGCGACTTTATTAAGATGGCTTATAAGTCCAGGAATGATGTTTATAAAAGAAAGAAAGAAAGAAAGAAAACCAAAAAAAAAAAAAAAATTTTGTTCATGAGTGTGTTACTTCGGTGAACGGAACGGACTGGAGGCCAGCGGGGAAGGGGGCGGTGGAATGCGGTGGGAATGGGCAGGAATGAAACGCTGATCTCGATGGCCCTCATCACCACATATTTTTATGTTTTTTTTTTTTTTTTTTGTTGTTGTTGTTTTTTAAACGAAAGGCTGAAAAAAAAAAAAAGAAAAAAAAAATAATGAAGATGTAAGCCACCTTTTTTTAATGCACTGCAGCCCCAATTCCCTCCGTGTGTGGGTGCGTGGGGAGGGGGAAGGAAAAAGAAAGAGAAGAGAAGAGAAGCGACCAATGAAAACAAAAAAAAAAGAAAAAAAATGTACAAGAGAACTCACGAGGGACGGGGTGCAATGAAAGGGGCCGAGTACCTTTGCAGTCTATCTTCTCATCACGTCCCTCTCTTTCCAATGCGTGGGTGTGCGGTCTTTACGCCCTTCTCGCAGCGTTGGATGCGTGTTGCTGTCGGCTCTTTGCACCCGCTTCTATTTTTGTTTTTTCTTTTGTTTCTCGCTGTGTTGTCCCTCAAATGCGGAGGCGCGTGTATTGTGAGGGAAAAAAAAAAAAGGGGGGGGGGGAGAAAAAAGGAAGAAATTTAGAGGAAACCCCGCAACAACAACAAAAAAAAGAGCAGGCGGGAAGGAAAAAATTTGCCCGTGAGAAGCAAAAGGAAGGAAAAAAAAAAGAGAATTTTGTGGTGGTGGGAGTTTTTCGTGCCCCATCGCCACTGAAGGCCATCACGCTCGGGTGCTCGGATTCGGGATGGAGCCGAATGTACTGTCGGTGCTGCAGCAACTGACGTCGAACCCGCAACTCGTCGGCCAGCTGCAGAGTTTGTTGACGGTTCTGTCAAATGTCGAGCAGGACGGCACCGGAGGAGGGGCGATGGCGGCCAGGCCAGCAGCAACAACACTCGGCGGAATACCGTCGCCAGCGCTTGCATCGGCTCCATCGTCAGTGCACTCAACACAAAAACGGCAGGGTATGAGTGCCGCTCCACGTTCTGCCTCAACGCAGACGGCGTCCGCCGCACGCCACGCGCGCCTTGTCGAGGCGAACAACTCCCAGTTGTCTTCTGGGGTCTCTGAGGCAACGGCGTATGAGGGTGTCTCTCTTCAGCGCTATGAGAAGCTGGTGAAGGAATGCCGTCGGCTTGAAGAGGAGCTGGAGCAGAAAACGCATGAGGCGTCCGACGCCTCCCAACGCGTGCGACAGCTGGAGAGGGAGACGACACGTCTGATGCGACGAGTGGAGCAGCTAGTGAGTGCTGTGGAGGGGCAAAAGCAGAAGTTAGATGAAACAGAGGCGAAGCACAAGCTTGAGCTTGCCGAGATAGAGAACAGGCATGAATTGGAGATTCAATCAAAGATGTCCTCGCACGAAGAGGCACTGCGGCGGTTGATGGATGCACGGCGGTTGATGGCAGCCGCAGTGCAGTATGAGCAGACACTAAAGAGCCCCGCCGCAGAACGGCAGTTGTCCGCTGTCGCCACACCCGTCAATAGAAGAGGCCTTCAATCCCGGCCCGGCAGCTCCAACAAACAACAGCAACAGCGACAGTGGGGAAATGAGAAAGGTGCCAAGAGAGAGGCGGAGGCAGAAGAAAAAAGTGCTTTTGTCTCTCAGCACGGCGTGCCGGTGAAGCGGGAGCGGGACGGTGCGAGCAGGTCCCTGTCCGCCGTCTATCGCAAGAAGCGGACACCCCGCACGCCGAGTCTAACGGCAGCGGATCGCGTACTCGCCACGACGGATATCAACAGCGCCGCCACTGCCGCGCCGCATTCCAAGACGAAATCCCACTCGGCAAAGGTAGAGCGCGAATTGCCGCACGGTCCCGCCGATACGACTGCTGCTTTTGTGGAGAATCGATATTTGGTGAAGGCGCGTAACCCGTCGAGCTCCACCGTGTCCCCTGGCCCCGCCATGAGTACTATCACAGAGGCCATGGCCCGTCACCACCATCAACAAAAACAACAAACAACAACAACAACGTGATGCTACGAATAATGTGGAGTCCAAGTTTGTTGCGCAGTATGGCGCGGCTGTGCTCCCACCCGCACCTTCACTGCCGTCACCGCCACCATTGCCATTGCCGACCACCACAAAAACGAGTCTTGCGACAGCGAGTCGCACCCCACGACAGAGACGACCGCCCCATGCCCCATTGCAACAGCAACATTCGCGTAGTGGGCAGCGCAGTGGCACCTCCTCGGTTGTAGGCGGCCCAACGCGCTCACCTTCGCCGGTAAACCCAAAGCGCGGGGCAGAGCAGCCGCGTTGCTTTGTTGTGACGAGTCTCACGGAGGAAGAGCGTGCACGTGTCAAAGCAGCGGTTGCAGCAATTGGCCAGCATGGCGTTGTTCTGGAGAGCGACTACGAAGATCCACCACCATTTACTGCGACGCATATTGTTGTACGCGGACCGCCACGCAGCATGAAGGCTCTCTGCGGTGTGGTGGGGTCAAAGTGGCTTGTGCAGCCGGAGTATGTTTATGCCTCTCGCGATGCTGGCTTTTGGTTGGACGAGTACGAAGAAGGCGGGCTGCGTTGTTTCCCGCCCCCGCTTAAGTGCCAACGCTTTCTTCTTACTATGCCGGAGGGTATTGTGAAGGAAAAGCTAGAGCAGGTGATTGAATACGGTGGGGGTGAGGTGGTGCGCCCGGCACGTGATGGGCGGTCGTATGATCAGGGCGTTGTTGTCATTGCCTCCGGTGACGACCTCCTCCACTTTGCTACACGGATTGAATGAGATGCGAGGATGCGAAAGAGAGAGAGAGAGGGAAAGGGAGAGAGAAGGAGCGGAAGAGCCTTTCACTTAGAAATGTTTGGGATATACATGTGAAAATGCACAATAATTTTATCTTTACATACATTTTATAGAAAGAGAGAGGGGAGAAGGAAGTGGAGTCACCAGTGGAGAAGGGCGCAATGCAGGACGAGGGTACAAAAAAGGAATTTTGGTAGAGCCGTGGAGTTGATATAGATGGATGTTAATGGAGAGGCAGAAAAACGGTGCGCATGGGTAGGAACGGGAAGGATCTTGCCAGTAGAATTGTTCTTGCTCGTTTTTTTCGTGTGTGTTTGCGTTTTTGGTGCTGCGGTGGTCCGAGGACTCTTCCCCGCCGGGAAGAGTGTCGTTCTCCCCTCTTGTACCAAACGAAGGCAGCGATTGTCCGCTGCTTTTGACTTCAGGCCTTCACAAAGCCTCCCGTTCGTTATTTTATTTTTGCCGTTCGTGTTGGGCGTCAGAAGCATTGGGAACGACGTGGACACACAAAAAAAAACAAACGGAAAGAGGGAAAGAGGGAAAAGAAAGGAGGGTTTTATGCGCATCTGTGTGGTTCGTGCCTTCTGAGTTGTAGCAGACGAGAGGGCTGTCCCTTCGATGAAGAAATGACTTTTACTTTTCTTTTTCCTTTCTTCCATGTACACATCACGTACCACACATGTCCACAGGTTTATGTCCCTTGTTGAGGAGCTCCGGCAGCTGCAGCGTGAAGCCGAATCGAACGATGGTCGTATACAGAGGCTGCTAAATGAGCTGCGTCTACTTGACGTCAAACTAGAGGCAAAGCGAGACGCAAAGAAAAGATATGCTGCGGAGGCGCAGGAGGAAATAAGCCGACTGGAGAAAGATATTGCATCATTCAAGGAGCTTTGGCGGTCTGTCACCACGGCCGCCGCAAAGCACCTCGTATCGTCACCGTCCGCGTCGTTGTCAACGTTTCATTACTCGTCTACCATGTCGCGGGACCGTTCGGAGAACACCGGCAACGATCTTGAACGACAGTGCGAGCAGCTGGCCGAATTGCGGGCCCAACGGCAAGGACTCGAGGAGTTATTGCGGCGTGCCACAGTGTGTTACCAGCATTATAGGATTACCGACCTCTTTGACATAAACAATGATTTGGAGCGTGTCGCGTTGGCGAGACTCACGAATACCACGTGAAACCATGGCAGCCATACACGCGCACGCATAGACAGAGAGAGAGAGAGAGAGAGAGAAAAAAAAAAACTGGGGGATATGATTTAGAGCGTTAGGAGTTATTTTCCTTTTTTGTGTGTTTTCTGGGCATTTCATTTTTTTTTTCTTGTTGTTTTTGTTTCTTTGTTAACATTTTATTTGGTTGCGTCTTCTTCTTCCCTCCGCTCCCACCCGCCACCGTACCTTTAGTTTTGCGTGGGTCAACACGACAGTAAGGAAGCAGTCGTTGGCGGTGCATTGGTACCATTGTTAGTAAAAAATTGGACAATTTGTTTGCTCGAGGAAAAGGCTCGCAGGGCTCTAGCATTATCGCATGCAAGGGTATCCGCAACTGCCGCAGCAACAACAGTCTTATGGTGGCTACGATGCGGCCACGTTACAGAAACAACAACAAGAACAACAACAACAACAACAGTATGCATACTCAACAAACGTGGGCAATAGGGATTACGGGTCGTACTATAACCCAGCTAACATTGACGCGTCACAGGGTGGCATGGCGTCCAGCGTCATGAATAGTGGCTATGGTAATCAATACATGCAGCAGTATCAGCAACAACAGGCGTATGATGGCTACCGTGGAGGAGGACCTGAGCAATGGCAGCAGTCGTATTCGTACGCTCAGCAGCAGTACGCCCCAACTATGAATAAAACTGCGGATGCCCATTCGGCTTCACTCAACCCTTACGCGGCGTCGACCACGGCGTACACGAATACGGCTGCCGAGGCCGCTGATTCTAGCTTGAATCTTGGGAGTGAGCAGCCGTGTGCTGCAACAAATGCTACCGATGATAACGGGCTGCGTTGGACATGGAGCACCTACCCGAACACGTACCGCGATTCCAAACAAGATTCCATCTCCATGGGGTCCATCACACTACCTGAGATGATTATTCCGCTTGCGTGCATGTATACACCTTTGAAACCGCTTGAGACAAGTCATTTTATTATTGGTGACCCCGCTGCGCGTGGCCAACAGTGCTCGAATTGCGGTGCCTTTTGGAATAAACACTGCTACCGTGAGGAAGGAAAATTCTGGGTGTGTCTTGCGTGTCTACGCCGCAACCCAACGCCGCCCAACTACAGCATTGAGCATCCAGCGCTGCACTATGAGACGGTGGAGTACATTATTCCCACCCAGGCGTCCACGACGGCAGGAGGAGAGGCTTTGACCCCAGCCAAAAAGCACACGTATCCAACATTTATTTTTATCATTGACGTCTGTATCCCAGTGGAGGAACTTGAGACGCTTAAACAAAACATTCTGCGTTGCTTCAACTGGCTCCCTCCACAGTCCCTCGTGGGGCTCATCTCGTTTGGAGCCCGCGTCACGGTATGGGAACTAGGAAATACGGCGGTGACACGCTGCTACAGCTTTCGAGGCGACAAGGAGTACGACCCTGCTGAACTCTCAGCCATGCTGCAGGTAACGGATACGATGCCGGCCAAGGGCCGATTCTTGTCGCCTCTTGAAGACTGTGAGTTTCTACTGACAAACTTAATCGGGGAGCTGCAATGCGACGATACTGTGACGCCTGGCAACAAGCGACCACTTCGAACCACCGGAACAGCTGTTAGTGTTGCAGTACGGTTACTAGAGACACTGTACGAGAAGCTCAGTGTGAAAGAATCACGAGCAGCAGGTGCTGCTGCTACAGTGTCGACACCTGTTTTAAAGGCGGGCCGAGTGCTGCTCTTCACAGGTGGCCCGTGCACACGCGGTCCAGGAACCGTTGTGTGCACTGAGAAGGAAAAAATGATGCGGTTTCACCGAGACATTATTGATGGGGAAACACCATATTACGTTGACGCCTATAACATGTACAACGGCCTGCAGCAGCGTCTGTCCAATGTGCATGCAAGCCTTGACGTGTTTGCCGAGAGCTTTGATCAGACAGGCATTTTGGAAATGCGAGAGGCAGTGAACCAAACTGGGGGCACGTTTATATGTGGCGACACGTTTAATCACGAGATGTTTTTAAAGTCGTTTCAACGGTACTTTGACCGTTACGACCCACGCATACGTGGGCCAGAGACACCGGGCGGAGAGTCGCAATGTGCCGCCTTCTCTGTACGTAGTGCGTTCGGTGTAAAGTTTGGGGTGCATACATCCGTGGACACGTTAGTGTGCGGCGTGTTGGGGCCGTGTCTTGTGGATGAGAAGGCGAACAAGGCGAATCCGAACCGTGTTTCATCCCCCATTCAAATCGGTGTAGGGGGCACAACAAACTGGTGTGTTAGCACGATGGATCAGGCCGTCACGTACACGTTTATTTTTGACACCGCCACATTGGGCAAAAAAAGTAGCAGCGGTACCACCGGGTCAAAAGATCCGCACAGCAATGAGGCCAAACGACGTTTTATTCAATTTGTTGTGCGTTTCAACACCCCACACGGGGAGTCGCGGGTGCGTGTGACGAGTGTTGTACTGCCCATTGCACCGTCCTCGCCCGTCGTCGACCCGCAGTACTTTGTGCGCCATCAGGCATTTGACCAGACGTGTGCGGCTACCTTGCTGGCCCGCATGGTGGTGGGCATTCTCGAGAAACACCCAAGCAAGTGGGACGACACAAAGCGGTGGATTGACACCGTACTTGTACGTTTTGTGCGTCGTTACGGCACCTTCACTCCTGGCGTACCGGAGTCGCTGCGGCTTCACGCGTGTCTCTCGCTTTTCCCGTCATTTTTGTTTAACCTACGCCGATCGGAGTACTTCATGGTACTCAACATCTCCCCTGATGAGACGACGTTTAAGCGGCACTGGCTTATGCGGGAAACGGTCGACAATTGTGTCCTCATGATTCAGCCAGCCCTGTACTCGTATGACATTGAGACGCCAATAGCAACGCCGGTGCCACTTGACAGTTGCAGTCTACGCCCCGACAATATTCTCCTCATGGACGCGTACTTCAACATTCACATCATGTGGGGCACAACCATCTTTGCATGGATACAAGCCAAGTACCAGGACGAGCCCGAGTACGCGTACTTTGCACAATTGCTGGAGTCTGTAGAGAACGATGCGCTGGGTGTGCTGAGTACGCGGTATCCGTACCCACGCTTTTCTCGCACGGACGCAAATGGCTCTGAAGCGCGGCACATCAAAACGCGCATGAACCCGACAACAACACATCATAATGGCGCTGCTGGTGGTGCCGTCGCAGCGAGTGACCGTTCAGACGTGATATACACCGATGAGGCTTCCATCATGAAGTTTGTGGAATCTCTGAAGCAAGCCGTTGTCTCTATCGTTAAAGATGGCAATGGTATGAATAGCAACAACAACAACAACAACAATGGAGGGCGTTAAGAACCACCGTTAAATTTTCTTTCTCAGTTTTTTTTTTTTTTTTCTGTTTTGTTCTTTTGTTTTTGTGCCCCGCTCACAACTACTAAATCCCTCCTTCCCACATACACACACACATATGTATTGATACATACATATATGTATATAATATATACGTCGTTCTTTCTCCATTTTCCTGTCTCCGTGTCTGTGTGGCGGTGGTGGTGGCTTCCCCCCTCCGTTGGACTGTCTTTCATCTCATAGCGCCGCAGCAGGACGAAACGCTTTTATGGTATTTTTCCGCGCTCAAACACGCAAATGACAAACACGATGAGGGAGCAGCATGGGGGAGAGGAGACACGGCAACACGCGGTGGCGTCATGGGAGGGGGTGGTGGTAGTATCAGAAAAAAAAACGAATAGAAGGGGGGTGGACAAGGCGGCTGCAGGTATGAGAAGAGTTGTGAGTAGTGCTTTGAAGGAGGTGGGGAAAGAAAAATAAGAGAGGAGAAGGCAAACAAGAACAACAAAAAGAAGAAGAACATCAATGGAAACTAAATGAAAGGAAAAGACCCCAAAAAAGAAAAAAAAAAAAAAAAAAAAGAAGAGAACAGCAGACGTAACATGAATGGAATTTTATGTGGCTTCTCAACCGTGTGGGTGGGTGTGGGTGTGCGTGTTGACTTTGATTTGTTGCAATGATTCCAACCTCTCGGTTATTTTTATCTTCTTTTTTTTTGTTTTTGTTGTTTTTGTTTTCTCCACCATCTATGTGCGTTTGCTCAGTGAATACATATGATTCTCTGTCTGCATGTATACATATGGATGCATGTATGAGCATCTATTTTACCTCTACAAATTACACAGAGACACATGTATCTGTGTCAATGTGGTGGCTTCTTGCTACCCATGCTGTCTTCATTCTCCTGCGACGCTGGTGGTGGGAAGAAGTTGAGGGGAAGAAGGGGCAAAAAAAGCAAAAAAGGAAAAAAAGGGTGAGGCGGGTTGAAAGAGTAAAGCAAACGATCCAACAAGGTGATTCAAGGCAATGATCAGGGGATTATGGCTGGTTATGATCGGCCTGCTTCGCTTTTTCATTGAGGTTCTTTTGTTTCTGCCGCGCTACTTGTTCATCGAGCGCCATGACCGCAGTAGTCCCTTTTGGGGGGTGCGGGCGGAGGCGGTGGTGTGTTTTGTCCCCGCGTCCAGTCTGAACGTCGTGAACCGCATCGGGTGTCTGAATTGCCCGGAGAGTGCGAAGCGAGTCCTTTCGGCGACGCGGTATCGGGGCAACTCCGTGAACATTACCTCCTCAGAAGACGAACACGAGGCGGTTATGAATGAAGATCTGAACTCGTTTAGCATTTCCTCCACAACGAGCCCACGCCACACGCTGCTGGATGGGGATGGTAATGGCAGTGATGTGTGGACGGAGCATAGTCGTAATGACACATCTGCGGCGGCGATGATGGACACTCTCTCGAGGTGGCTTCGGAGCACATCTGCCATTTTTATGGGGACTCAAAGACTGAGTTGCGGCAGGGCAGCCATGGCGGCGGCGATGTCAACAGTGGGCGACGACCACATTTTACATGGTGTCTTCACAAGCGGCACCCCGTTTCTACACTACTCCCTTCTGCAGAATGCATCTGTGGAGGGGGATGCACAGGAGAAACGACACCACACTTCATGTATGAGACGTTACTATCAGCAGGAGATGCATTTGCGCGGGAGAAATGGCGACAAATTGTTCTGCTGTTTTTCTGGCGACAGCAATGAGGCGGAGTCCATCCATGTTCCGTACCGCATGTATTCAAGGGGGCTACGGGAGCGAAAAGGGTTTATCCCCCCCTGGTACGCGGTGCATGCCAAGGCACAGTTGATTCTTTCTCTTATCGATCCACTCTGGCGCATCATCACGGGGCTGTTTTTTGTCCCGCACGCAGAAAAGGAATCGGGGAGCGAGTCACAACATTCCCAGAGTTCCACTCAACAGACTGAGACGCACGTTCGTCGTCGTCATGGAGGGCTTGAGAAAAGACCCCGTCGGATGTCAGCATCTGCCTCTCAGACATTTTCGTGCATGTTTACTGAATTTCAACCCACCCGAAGAAAAATTCCCGATCCATCAGAGGAGGTTTGCTTCATACCCGAGCAGGCAGCCAGGGCATTGTGGGCGCGGTCCCACACGACAAGGCAGGAGACAATTGATGAAGCGCCCCCGGCACGCGGGCACGTGCCCACTTTGACGTCAGCGCAGCTTTTCCTGAAACATCGCACCATCAAGACCGCTCCAACAGGAAAAAAACTCGAGGGCGTGTCGCGGAGTGACGTGGCGGAGGAGTCCCCATGCCATCCTGCCCGCAGTTCTACTAAGTCCAAACGGGCAGTTTCAGGGAAGTCTCAGAGGGAAGCGAAAACGGAAGAACATGACACAACTCACGTAGCCACCGCTGGATCCGCGTCCGGAGCTCGTATAACTAGTGTGCATTGGCTTCGTGGATCGGCTCCTCCCGATGCATCCGATTCTGCCACATCCGTGATTGTTCTTCTCTTGTGCCCCTCCGTCACACAGGGGAATGAGCATGGATTCATGGCACGACGCATGGGCGCCCTCTGCGAGGCCCTCACAAATATATCTAAATTGCGTCGTCAGAACAGTCAAAACAGTTGCAACTGCAGGCGTCGGTATTCACACCAAACGCAACTTGGAATTGGTCCACCCGACGGCTTAAAAACAACAACAATGACCGACGCTACGGACCCTCACTTTGCTTCTTGGCATGCGGCCATTCCTGTAGTTGAGATGATTAGCTGGCCAAGCGGTCAGTCGTCGGAGCAGGCGCCATTGCCTGCGTCATCTTTGTGTCGTGAGAGGATGAACGTGACAGTAGAGGACATTGGTCAGATTCTCTCCCATCTAGAAAGACGGCGAGCTCCCTCCGCATACAGTTCCCGCGACACGAATGATGCGACGATGGAAGTACACCGAGACGTGGTACTGGCTTCGGTTGCTTCAATGCCGTCCATGAGTCGATCCGGCTCTTATCTGCAAAGCGACGGAAAGGCTGGCCCTCGAAATCTCTACATTGTCGGTGTGGGCTGGTCAAACGCCAGCAGTCCGCTGTTGCAATACGTGATGTTGTATGGCGCACAGTCGCGTATCGACGGAATCATTTGCATCAATCAAACTGCCTCTTCCAACTATGCGCTTGTCCCAGAAACGGTCTCGAACAGTCAAAGAAAACTGAGGGCTTTGGGGCGGGATAGACAATGGAGTGCAAGGAGCCACAAAACACCATTTCACAGCACATTTCTCTTGGCACCGGCTGGTGCCACACGTCTTTTGTTGCTTGCAGCACGGCTACATCTCACGGCGGATCGTCTCCTTGAACTGCAAAAAAAGCGACAACGGCGGTGCCAGAAGATAAAGAAGGGAGATGTCTTGTGTGCTGAAAATGATGCCGCCATTTGGGATTATTTGCGTCGAACTGTAGGCAACTGTGCGTCTGGAGATCATGAATCTCGAACTGCGAAAGATGCAACCTTTTACCCTGCCCTGTCCTCCACGTGCCACCTTTCCTCGCGGTCACTTTTGTCATCAGCAGAATCACCGTTGGACTTTTTGCTTCAAGTAGAGGCGCAAGTGGATGAAGAAATGAACAGCTGGTGGATCGATGATGTGCAGGCGGGTAATGATGACGATGATGAAAGCACGCGTGGCAGGAGCCTGTCTTCGCGGGGCGACCGCGCTGCACCCTTCTTGTCAAGTGGTGGGTGGCATTCGCCAATGGGTTTGTTGGACTGGGACAAGTTGCTAAAGAACCAACAGAACGTGTCGGCAGCCACACGCACGGGCATTGGGTTCTCGGGGCGCCACACGCTGCCATCTTCACCGCACGTCACCTCAAACGACACCCTAAATGCAGAAGTTGTCGAGGCCAGCCATCCTAAGAATGACGACCGGGCAGAACCAGCGAAAACGACGGCTGGAAACGATGATGAAAATGTTTGTGGTGAGGAGATCATTCCGCCGTCCCACGCACCTGCTCGTCGTGCGACACCGCCTTTTGAAATGGCGCGCGGTGGGCCGGACCTCTTATTGTCCGCACACCTCCTTTCTCCTCTCAGTCAGAACCTCGGCGACACACCGAGGAAATTTGTGGCACCGAAGAGGATGAGGTACGAGTTAAATGCCCGTCCGGTGCCCTCACAGAACTCGGCACTGGAGGTGCTTTTATACCGCTCCGCCAGCAGCGCCCACCTTGTCTCTCTCATTCACGTGCCAACATTATTTGTACACGCGAATGATGATGAAATGGCGCCTCTCAGCACACTCCCAATGCGAGAACTTGCAAGCAATCCGTATGTTTTTACCGTCCTGACGCGTCGCGGTGGATATGGCGTGTTTTTGGAGGGAATATCCACCTTGTACAAGCTGCCGCGGCTCACCTTACAGGAGCGAGAAAAAGCAATGCACCATAACAAATCGTTAGATGGTGATGAGGATTGCAGAACGTCAAAGACACGGCATTGGTTACCTCAATGGGTTCCGCTTAGGAGACGAAATGTAAAGTTAACTTCAACAATGAAAGTAAATGACTCATGCTTTGTCCCACCAATCACCAGCACTAAAAAAAAAAAGAGGGGGATGAAAAACGATGTGGAAACGGTTTTTATCATTGAAAATACTACATGGCTAGAGCAACTCATTGTAGAGTTTGTCGCAACAACCGTCCTTGTGTGAATGCAACACTGTTATTTGGCTTTTAGTCACCTTATTCAAAAATATCAGTAAAAAGAAAAGGAAAAATCAAAATTACGACAAACAACATATATTCTCTACAGTTGTACATATTATAAATGTCTGTGTGCGTGTCACTTACAATTATTTCCCTTCTTTCCAAAATTACACAACACAAATAACGCGACAAACACAAAAAAATAATAATAATAAATAAATAAAAAACAAGAAATACCGACAGATGTCGTGTATATCCACCAATAATGAACAACTATCACTTTTAATGCACATGACGAAGGAAGAACCATCAATGCCGATACGCCTCCAGCCATTGGTCATACTAAACATAACGCAACACGCAACAAGAGTGTGGCAACACTCAGCGACAAGCACAACAGCAACTGCACTCGGCGTTCTCCTTGGCCGCCCGACGGTCGACGGCGGAACAGAAATTATGTCGTCTTTTGAGGTCGTCGGCTACGAGACGGGTAACACCGCGGCGCGGAGTGTGGACTGGCGGGCGGTCAGAAGCAAGAAGGAACGCCTCGCGGAAGTATTTGCTGAGCTCGTCGTTGTTGGCTGGTACGGTGTAGGAAGAACGAGAGAGGACGCGGTGCAATGCAGCAGCATCATGCACGTTCCTCTTTTGGACGTCTTTGGTGACGTGCCGAACGGTGTGATGCTGGCGCTGATGGTGGACCGCGCCCCGCCGGCGTCACTCGCCACCCTCCCGGTGCATCTATTCGAGGCAACCACCTCGCGCGACGGCGTCCGACACACGGCTGGGGAGGAACAACGGGGGCAGGAGGCCATTCAACGGCACCGCAGTCATAATTATAACTCCGAAATATCGCCCTGCACCGCCGCCCACGGCAGCCGGATTCTTTGCCACAACGAAGGCGCACCGCGTACGACGGTGTGCCTAAGAAATGTGCGGTTTCTCACGGGGTCTGACGACATGGCGCAAATAGGAATTGGCGCAGCCATGAGCACCATCGGCCCAGGCAACCGGAGCGGTGGCCACGAGGGTGGGACTGTGTCGTCACACCCTCAGCGCGTGAAGCGGTCCCTGCTTCTGCTGAAGCGGCGCGTTGTGCTGGTATTGGAGCATCTGAGGGCCATTGAGTCCGGGTGTGTTGCGTGTCCGGCCCCCGATGTCCTGCGCCACGTAGCGAAGGCGTGTGCGATGCTACCTGTCAGCACCCACGACGCCTCCCTGTGCCCAGTCGCCGCTGTCATCATCCCCACCACCGCGGCCGACGAAGAGGTGTGTGGAGCGTTGGCCATCACACTTCTCTCGCTTGAGACAAAATGCGCACTGGCCTTGTGCGAGCTCGTCAGAGCTCAGGAGGAAGGTCCCGCGGTGGGAAGGCTCCCCGGCTGCGCGGGGCCGACAGAAATTGGCGTGAGTGGCCGACGGCAATGCTGACGCGACCCGTCATTTCCGTCGACAAGGACAGTGCGGCGTTGGGCGTGCCCGTGCCCGTGAAGCGTGCTACGGCGGAGAGGAGTGAGGCCCTGGTGGGCCCGTCGAAACAGCTGCAACACCCTCACTGTCGGTACATCGCTTTCTCTCTTTCTTTTTCCTTTTGCCTCCTCCCTTGCCTCTTCCAGCAAACACTCCCTGATAGGCTAGCAAGCCAGATTCGCCAGCGTGAGTCCCGTGATGGCAACAGACGACAGCGCTCCCCCTCGTATTATGTCGGCGGAGGAAACGGTGCCGGCGCGTTCCGTGCACGTCGATGCGAGGGCGCTATTCAGCGCTCTGCCGTGCCTGCGCCGTGCACCTATTTTTGGCACCAGCGTGGAGGCCTTCGGACCAAAGTGCGTGCTGTCCATGGGATTGTCAGAGTTTCTCTGCAAGGGACTCGCCGACTACCTCATCCGTTTCTCATTGTTCCCCATGTTCAGGCGACGCTACGGTGTTGACGCCATGACTTACCAGCGCATGGCCAATTTGGCATTTATGGGCTGGTCGATGAAGCCGATCACCGCCATGTTCAGCGACATCTTCAGCTTCTTTGGGTACACGAAGCGCTGGTACCTGGCCGTCTCGTGCGTGGTCGGTGCCGCCTTTGCGCTTGCCTTCGCGCTACTGCCACCCGCGAAAGCCAGCGCGGCGCCGGCAGCGGCGTTTGTCTTCCTGACCAGCTTCACCAAGGCAAACGTGGACATCCTGACGCAGGGCCACTACAGCCGCCTGATACGCCGCATTCCTCTCGCTGGCTCGTCGCTGGTGAGTTGGGTGTGGTGGTGGGTGCTCCTGGGCTCCCTTGTCGCCTCCGTCATTGCCGGGCCCCTCGCCGACGCCAGTCTGGAGTGGATCGGCGTGATCGTTGCCGCCACGCTGCAGTTTGTGACGACGTTCTTCTTCGTGATGAACTGGTACGGGGAGAACAAGAACCGTGTAAATCGTGCCGAGGATGCCAAATTCATGCGCGCGAAACTGCTGGAGGAAAGGAGGGATTCCAGTAAAAGGCTGCGAGAAGACGACGACACGGCGGTCGCGGAGATGGGCAACCACTCCATGCTGGTTCTCTCAGACGAGGTGTGCGCGGGTGTGTCTGGAGAGGAGGAGGACGAGGTACCGCCTCTGCCGACCTGCTGCTGCGGTGTCTTTGAGGTGAACAAGGAGGTGGCGCGACGCAGCTGGAGGATAGTTCTCTACTGCCTCCTTGTGGCAGCGGGCTCGGTTGTCATGGCCATTGTCACTGTTCTTGGCGACATCTGGAGCCTGCTGTACGCCTGCATTGCCGTTTCCGTTGCTGTTTGCGTCTTCGGCTTCTTTGCACTCCCGTTGGTGATCGCCAAGGCGAATTTGTATTTGTTCCTCAGCATGGCGTCGTACATTCAGCTCCCCGGTGCCCTGGACAGCTTCTACATGGCCAGGCCTGATTGCCTGCCCGACGGACCGCACTTCTCGTTCTTCTTCTACAACACGGTCGCAAGCATCATTGGAAACATTGGTGGCATTGTCGGTATTCTGCTGTTCAGGTACGTGTTCTCGAAGAAGAGCTACCGCATCACATTTGTCGTCACCACGCTTGTGATGGTTGTGGCCAGCATCTTTGACCTCATCATTGTGGAGCGGTGGAACCGTCCGCGTGTCAGCGATCACGTGGTGTATGTGCTTGGTGACCAGGTCGTCTATCGGGTGTGTTACATGCTGCACTTCATGCCGAACATCATCCTACTTTCCCGGCTGTGTCCGCGTGGGACGGAGAGCATGGTGTACGCGTTGCTAGCAGGGTTTTCGAACTTTGGGCAGGCCGTTTCGAACACCGTCGGCTCGCTGTTGATGGAATTTAAGTGGCCCGTCGAGACGGATCCCGCTGTCGGCTGCGACTTCAGCAACGTCAGGTGGCTCTTGATTGTGGGGCGCCTCCTCTGTCCGCTCGTGTGCATCCCGCTGGTGTTTCTGCTGATCCCGGCCGCACGTATCTGCGACAACATTGACGTGGATGGTCGTGTCGTCCGGCCACAGGAGCCACCCGGCGACTGTAAGGTTGAGGGAAGCAGGGAGTCATTGAGTGCTCAAGAGCCCGTGCTGAAGTGAGGGCGCACACGCCCCCGCCCTCCGTCCGCGACCCGGATGCCGTTGACGATGCGAGCTGCTTTTCGCCTGGTCGCACTTGGGGCCGCATGTCCCTCATCATGCTCTAATAGCATCCCCTCTGCCTTTTTTTGTTTGTTTGTTCTTTTGTTTTTTCGTTTTTTGTTTTTTTTCCTTTCACGTGTGTTTTATTATTTTCCGGCATCAGTTCAGTTGCAGTGCACGGCCAGAGCTACATGTTGTACTCCCTGTGTTTTTCTCTCCCCGTGCACTGAACTGCTATGGACGTCGGCGGGAGAAATCGAACGACGGTGTGACTACTTCTTTTTTGTCCATTTCACTGTAAGGTGATGATTAATGAGTGACTTTGTGCTTTATTATTGTATTATGGGTGCATTTTCTCCCCATTCCCCAGCCTTGTTTTGGGGGCAGTGCCCCGTTGCCCCATTCTTGTTGTACAACAATATATTGACCGGCCACTGTCCAGCCTGCACACACTCTGCGCATGGCACTGCGACGGTGGTGGGCAAATAAAAATGTTACTTCTTACGAATTTGTTTGATTGTTTTGACACCCACACCCGTCGACGGATTTTGTTTGCTGATTGCGTTGGTGCTTCTTTTTCTCTGTGCTGCTGAGCTCTGCTGCCAGTGGCGACTGCTGCCCGCGCACACCTCTCCACTTTCCCCCAGCACGTCACTGTCCGTAGAACAAGGCCACCGAAGCAGTAAGGATGCCAGCAGCGTGGGGCGCACGACCAGCGGGCTGCTGACCTGCAGTTGTGGCGGCAGCGGGTCGTTGGCCGGTGTGGCAGCGGGCTGTGGTGCCGTCACTGCCGGTATGCCTGCGGCCGCGACCGCCCCGGCGTCCCTCTGGCCGCCCGACGGTCGACGGCGGAACAGGAATCTGTGTCTTTTGAGGTCGTCGGCTACGAGACGGGTAACACCGCGGCGCGAAGTGTGAACTGGCGGGCGGTCAGACGCAAGAAGGAACGCCTCGCGGAAGTATTTGCTGAGCTCGTCGTTGTTGGCTGGTACGGTGTAGGAAGAACGAGAGAGGACGCGGTGCAATGCAGCAGCATCATGCACGTTCCTCTTTTGGACGTCTTTGGTGACGTGCCGAACGGTGTGATGCTGGCGCTGATGGTGGACCGCGCCCCGCCGGCGTCACTCGCCACCCTCCCGGTGCATCTATTCGAGGCAACCACCTCGCGCGACGGCGTCCGACACACGGCTGGGGAGGAACAACGGGGGCAGGAGGCCATTCAACGGCACCGCAGTCATAATTATAACTCCGAAATATCGCCCTGCACCGCCGCCCACGGCAGCCGGATTCTTTGCCACAACGAAGGCGCACCGCGTACGACGGTGTGCCTAAGAAATGTGCGGTTTCTCACGGGGTCTGACGACATGGCGCAAATAGGAATTGGCGCAGCCATGAGCACCATCGGCCCAGGCAACCGGAGCGGTGGCCACGAGGGTGGGACTGTGTCGTCACACCCTCAGCGCGTGAAGCGGTCCCTGCTTCTGCTGAAGCGGCGCGTTGTGCTGGTATTGGAGCATCTGAGGGCCATTGAGTCCGGGTGTGTTGCGTGTCCGGCCCCCGATGTCCTGCGCCACGTAGCGAAGGCGTGTGCGATGCTACCCGTCAGCACCCACGACGCCTCCCTGTGCCCAGTCGCCGCTGTCATCATCCCCACCACCGCGGCCGACGAAGAGGTGTGTGGGG
>NW_001849483.1:0-7237 GCF_000209065.1 Trypanosoma cruzi
AGCATGGATGCTGTCCGTCAGGGCGATAACATTCGTGATGCAGCAGCCGCACTCACATCCTACGAAATAACAGCAGAGTTTTCGCGACTGACGGGGTTATTTGGAGAATAGGTGGCATATGATCCCCCAATATTTGCTCATTCCACCACATCCAACACAATTATTTGTCTTCTTTTTTGTTGTTGTTTTTTATTGGACTTAATGCCTTTAGCGCCAACCCAGACGCACGCGCTTTCTTGTTGTTTAATTTCTATTTTTTTTTTTTTTGCCAATTTTTGGAGGGAGAGGAGACGGGTTTTTATATTTTTTTGTTGTTGTTTTTGATGTTTATTGTTATTATTATTACTTTTCTTTTTTTTTTTTTTTTTTGTGTGTAGACGAGAAGAAAAGTGAATGTTTGCATCTTTTTATAGCCCTCTCTGTGCGTAGGTGGGAATATGCGTGTCTCAGGGGGGTATCTTCTTTATTATTTGTGTGTGACTCTTGCTGTTTGTGTTTGTGTTTGTGTTGGGAGCCAAATGCATCTCGTTTGCTTCTTATCACTGCCTTGCTGGTCAGTCTTTTTTTTTTTTTTTTTTTTTCCTCCCTTTTTGTTTGTTTGTTTGTTTTTTTTTTTCTCTCTTCTCACGGCACGGGATCAACAAGAGCAGGAATAGAGGGCGATTAGTCGAACTCACAGTCACACACACACACACAGATACATACATACAATACATACACACACATATATATATATATATATATATACATATACGGCCAGTTATTTCCACCCACGCGTCTACGGCTCTCTGTGCTCGCTGTTCTTCCATCGGGTTTTGGAGGTTGAGGAAGAGAGGGATCCCAAGTCTTTACTGTCCACGGCCAGCATCACCCCTCTCCCACCTCCTGGTGCAGACATCATCGGCTAGTTCGCCTGCTTCTTTCCCCCCCTGTATGTGTCTGTGTATGTGTGTGTATAAATATATATATATATATATATATATATTGGCGTGAGCTCTTTACATAATATTTTTGTTAAATTTTAAACAAGAGATAAGATAAAGCGTGGGAAATTTATTTACATCACGGTTAGTATTTTTTTTTTTTTTCCTTTTTAAACTAATGAGCCAGGGTGGGGTGCTTGGCAGTGCACTCATCCTTGCCGTAACGACGATTGGTGCGGGTATTCTCACACTCCCATCTGCCTTTTCAGACGCTGGTGTGGTGCTTGCGTTGGTTGTGCTGATTCTTGTTGCACTACTCACAGTTGTGTCCATTGATTACATGGTCATATGCATCGATAAACTTGGGGTAAACTCATATGAACAGATCAATCGGGAGCTGTTTGGAAGGTACAATGAGGAATTTGTACGGTGGATGTTGCTTGTTTATAACACCGGCTCTGCCATCAGCTATCTGGTGATTCTTGGAGAACTCATTGAGCCGCTGCAGCCCGCCATATCGCTTCACTTTCCTTGGCTCGTCACGACAAAACATACGCTTTTTGTGTTTTGGATTTTTGTTATTCTCCCGTTGTCGTGTGTGCCGGATATTTCTTTTTTGCGTGGCGCTTCATTTCTTGCCATTGCTGTGACTTGTTTTATTTCATCGCTTGTGGTGGTGCGTTATTTTGTTCCCAACGGGTGTGGCGGCGGCGACGATGACAATGTGTCGCAATGCTCTTCAGGAATGGGAACCTCCGACGCCGTATCGTGGTTCTCCGGCAAGCATCCTTTACTGGCTTTGCCAATCATGATGTTTTCCTTCGACTGTCAATCACTTGTTTTTCAGGTTTACTCCGGCTTGAAGGAAATGAACCGACGGAATATGATGCGTATCTCTGTCATTAGTCTTCTTCTCTCTGGGACCATTCACGCCGCGGTGGGCATGTTTGGCTACCTTGGTCACCCAACCGATGTCCGTGAGAATGTCATGAGTAACTTCGACCCGACGACAGACACTTTGTTTGCGATTGGCTATTTTGTGTACGTGATTCCGGTGAATCTGGCGTTTGTGATTATTCTTTTTCCCACACGTGACGCCATTTTTCTAATGTGGTATGGTTATAGCTCGGCCACAGAAGCGGTGGATAGGGGGCATGTCACGGACAGCGGTTTGGAGAATTATGACGCGTGTCAGCAACGGATACCCGCACGTGATCACCTTATTGTTAGTGTCTCGCTTTCTGTTACATGTCTCACGGCGGCTCTTTTAGTGCCGGGTGTTGTATCTGTGGTGGCATTGTTGGGTGGTGTGTGCAGTAGCAGCTTGTGCTTCACCTACCCAGCACTCTACCGCCTCCGGCTACATAAAACTGGGATTTTGCCCTATACGAAGTATTGGGAGCGTCCTTTGAATTGGATTATGTTGATCTTTGGTCTTGTTGGTGGCGTTCTCGGAACGATTGTAGCGGCCAAAGAGTTTTTCTAGTGCTTTTCTTCCCTTGTAATAATAATAATAATAATAATAATAATAATATATGTGTATGCTTGTATGTATTTTGGTTGGTTGGTTGGTTTTTCCCCTTGTTTTTCTTTCTTTGGCTCTCGGTGTCTTGCATAACTGTGTATACATTTACGCATACATGCATGCACCTGGGTGGGTGTTTAGGAAAGACTGGTCTACACCGTTGGGCATACATACATTTGTACACCTTTGCATTTACCTCCTCTTTCTCTCTCTCTCTCTCTCTGTGTGTGTGTGAGTGTGTGTTGGTTGTTGAACCAGAAAGAAAAATAAAAATAAAAATGGGAGGATGCAAGGTGCCATGGCGGAATTTTATAAATGAACATTTTTCTGTTTCTGTTGTTAGAGTGATTGATCAGGCAGAAGAGGAGGAACGGCAAACATGAGCGGATGAGACCCTCTTTTTATTATTATTATTATTATTATCAGTTTGCTCCTTGAAAGCGGCCCGCACCCGTTTATTTTTTCTTTTCTTTTCTGTGCGTTTTGGCTTTATTGCTGTAAATAGGAAAAGAGAGGGAGGGGAGGATGTGTGTGGGTTTCTGCATTTGGAACGACAAGTTGGGTGGCGGAGGCGGAGGTGCCGTCCTTCCTTTGAATTAACTGAGTGATTCTTCGTGGGTGTTTTTGCGTACAGACATGTGTGCCTACGTGTTTGTTTGTCTGTGTGTGTTTGACCTGTCATCATCACGCGTTGTGTTGGTTGATGGATATTTCTGTTTTCTTTTTTTTTTTTTTTATTGCGCCTACTTTACTGTGAAGTCTGCATCCGTGCACTCCGCCTGATACATACACACGCGTAGAGGCTCACGTAGTATTGGCTCTTTACGGCTGACGGTTGGCAGTAAGGGAGTGCCGCGGGCCGTCACGAAGCGAGGAGACGGAGGACGCAGGGAAGAATAAGGGTTTGTAGAAGGGGAACGCGAGGCGTAGGGGAGTTAGGACGTGAAAGAAAGGCATTCTTGAAGGAGCAGCGAGGAACGCAGAGAAATAACGAGGGGTTACGTTTGTAGGGTGTGATTGGTGCCATGCAACTTTCGCGCCGCCTGCCTGAAAGGCGGGGTGGCAGTAACATTCATCTCTTGGAGTCTCAGGAGATTGTGGGCTCGATGCTCACAGATCTTCAGAACCCCCTCTCTCCGCGGACATTCGCCGTGGAGCTGTCAAATGAGATGGAGACGCTGCCTTCTAGTATGGAGATGAGGGAAATAAACTGTGGGTCATTTGTACACGACGTGGTGGGTATGCGTCCCAAGGGCGATGCACTGAGCCGTCGCACGACACCGCCACACAGCTACTGCAGTTTGGCCCACCAGTTACCGACGGAGCTTGTATCCGTCATCATGAGTTTTTTAGACACCAGAAGTCTGTTCCAATACAGGGCTGTGTGTCGCTCGTTCAACAATGCATTCTTATCCCACGGTATTCAGAGCCTCGCCCCGTCTCTCACCTCTGCGGTGATGGACCCTACTGTGGGAACAGACACATTGACCGGGGTCATGCGCATCCGCGAGGCAATACTCGAACGGAGAGAACGGGTCTGGTCGCATTGGTTGGCGAGTTACATGGCAGCCAGACTAAGTCAGAATGTGGACGAAAAGACTCTTCAAAAAATGCAGCTAGAGGGCAAGGCTCTGGGGGCGCAACTGCACTACGAGCGGAGGTCCTGTCGCCGTGCCAGAGAAGAGTGGCTGGGGCACCAAGCTGATTACTACCGCGCGCGAGATAATATCCGCCGTAACTGGTTTAACGTCACCTCTTTGGGTTTTATGGCGGGCTCAGGAGTTGCCCCGGTCATTCTGCCCGATGGAACGTTATGCATTAACGATCCAGCCGACACCATTCTTCTGTTTGTTCGGCGGGATCGTGGCATGCTTTCATGTGTCACACGGCGTGCCAAAGGGAAGGTACCCTCACGGGCAGCTGAGGCGCTTCGAGACTTGTGGTGTCTTTTTGATGAGATGACTTTTTCATCGCGACTGAGTCTGATGTGCTATGATCCCTACATGGACGCGCTTCGGGTGGGACTTGAAAACAGCAAAATATTGTTTGTAAAGGTACGTAGCGCTGTTGTGGCAGGCCTCAAAAGACGCCTGGAGTCGGAGGTGGAGCGGGAGGAGTCACCCCCATCGCCTAAAAAACGAGTGCCTCGTCTCCGCACACGAAATAGCCGCGAAGGAGTTGAGGTGGTGGCTCTTTACTCCACGGCAGGGGAGGCTCTGGCAACATTTGCTCCGGTACACGGAGATGCCGTGGGACTCCCCGACTACGAGTGGAGCGTGGCGGAGATGATGGCCGCTACAAAAAAACACGGTTTTAATTTGGATTTCAGTCGTGTCATTCTCATCCGGCACGACCAGGACGTCACTGCCTCGTTCATCTCCACCAGTGCAACTCCCGATGTGTGCTTCACCGAAAAGGACGTACTGGAAATCGTTGCGCTGCGGCGTACGCTGGCAAAAGGAGGCCCCCGTGCGGACAACAATGAGCGGGGCAATGCGGTCGGGGTCGACGGTTCCAATTCGGTTTATTCAGCCCCCGCAGAGGTCATTGTCGGGTGTGGAGTGACGGGCTCCGCGGGGTTTCCCTTTTCCGACGAACCATTTGGAAGCAACGACGGTGGAACAACCACGCCGCCCATCAACCCGACGGAAGACGGAAGGTCGGCAGTGGAGGTCAACGCAGCCGACACAGTTGACATGAAACAGGTGGTTAAGAAGTATGTGTTTGCGGTCTTTAATGAGCAGGCAACCCTGTCAGCTATGGTGGCATATACGCGCGAGGTGGCCATGTTCACTTTTGGCGCACACACCAGCACGTGTCTTGGAGTAGGCTACACTGGTGAGGCTAAAATGGTGTACATGATTCAAGCGCCTGTGTTTCGGCGTTGTGAAACCACCACAAGAGAAGCCATAGACGAAGGTGAGGCGACAGTTGCGTGTGTGACAGCACATAGCATACTTATTTGCCAGCAGTTGATCTTTCGCGCCGTCGAGGAGGTGGAGAAATGTGTCTACAGTGACCCTGACGATGAAAAGAGTGGAGGAGACAAGAAGCATAACAAGAAGAATCGAAAGAGTAGTGCCGTCCCGCTGCGTCACTGTACGTGGTATTTCCTAAAGGGTTATTGCTATAGCTCTCCTTCGAGGGAGATGACAGTACTGAGGGAGGTTTCCTCCCCCAGTCTGATGGCCTTTTTGAATCCAAGGCCTTGGCTTCAGCAACACGTGATGGCGTTTGCGGACTGGTGCCGTGAGGAAAAAAACATGAGACAACAACAGCAGCAACAAAACAATCCACCACCGCACCTCAATTACTGGTGGTGCTCCCTACGAGATGGTCATCCGTACTTCCGTGTGCCCTTTATTTTATATGTAACGAGGTACATGCCGTTTATTTTGTTTCAGCGCCAGTATACCGCTTTGGATAGACAGCGAATTCCCTCGGAAGAGCAAAATCGATTTCAGGAGGTTCGTATCATAGAAGATGTGTCGCAGTTGAACTTACGTGTGTCATCTATGGCCCTCTCACCGTCGCATGCCTTTTTTCCTCTTGGAATGGTCAGTGGTGCAATCCTCCTTCTCTCCCCATCGTGTGCCGATGCTCGTGACGACCCGCCCAAAGTGAGTTTTGTAGAACCCGAAAGGCCCTTCTCGCGATTAGAGGAAGCATCCACTCGTTCTGCATTTGCCCGGATTAGGAGGAGACGTGGAATTATGGGCATGCAAAGAAGTACACCGCCGCACAATGAGGAAAACAGGGAGGAACAAGAACAGGAAGAAGAAGAAGACGAGCATGTTGCGTTGACGACACCGCATCCGCCATCGGAGCCCTTAAGTCATTTGTACCGGACAACACCAATTCGAACAGAGGAGGAAATCCTGCGGCAGCGCAGACGACGTCAGCCGTATCTCCGCTCGCTTACAGCTACACAAGTATTTGGTAATGGCTTCCGCGAAGACACATTTATTCAAAAACTGCAGCGGGAAACGTCCTCTGTCTTTAGGTCCATGCAGGGCAGGTTGTCGTCAGCAAATAACTTGCCACTTCACGCAGTTTGGATCATCGCACCGCGTGGAAACAGTCAAATCTCTAACGGAGCAGGTGTCCGGAGCATGCACTTAGATGAGTGGAAGCTCACGACACTCAGTATGTCTTTTGAGGTTGTCTTGTACGATCTTACACCAGAATCGAGAAGTTGGCAGGATGGAGCTTTGGTTGTGCCGCTGTTGACAATTAGCCCCTACAAGCGTCACCCACTGCGGGATTTTCCCGCGCCGAACGAGGAACCGTGGTTTTGTGCAAAAATGCGTCGCATGTTGCAGTTTGCGACGAAGCGTCGATTTGTTGAACCGGAAATAACGTGGCGTAATGGCCTGCTGGTCGTCTCCAGTATTTTAGGGGGGAGGCGATATACAATTTTTGACTTTGGTGTCGCCTTTCGCGACCCCGACAAGAGGATTAAAAAGGGAGAGGAATCCGCAGTCGCGTACTCGGCAACACAAAAGGAATACCGTCAATGTACTTCGGGTCTGATGCTGTCACTTCCAACGGGCGGGGAAAATGTGGTGGCCCTCCCGCGTCACTTTCCACTGCTACTGCGATGGGAATTTTTGTCACTCATGGTTCTTGTGGTGCGATGTTTGGGTATTTTTTTTGCTGCTGTTTCCATTACACTGATGATGCTGCGGATCGATGAGTACATTAGCATACCGCACTGGAGTGTGCTGCTTCTCTATTCTCCCCTTTGCATTGAATGTTGTGGTGAGCGACATCCTTTTGTACGACCCGT
>NW_001849483.1:7337-17946 GCF_000209065.1 Trypanosoma cruzi
TTTTGTTTTTTGTTTTTTTTTCTTGTGCAGTGTTTGGGGCAGAGTGGGTGACGCAGAGCGGTTACAAGAGGTATTCGTGTGTCTGCTTTCCTGCATTCCATGGTGCTGGGACAGGCACGTCTGTTTGTGGGGCAGCTGAACTTTGATGCAACCGAGGAAGACGTCTGCGCCCTTTTTGACTTCTACGGAAAGGTGCTCCACGTGAATATACTTCGCGACAGGACAACCAACCGCAGCAAGGGAAGTGCATTTGTGGAGTACGGATCGACGGAGGAGGCCGATTGTGCTATCATGGCTCTGCACAACCGCTACAACATGGAGCGCGAGAAGCCCCTGCAGGTGTCGTACTGTGGGAAGTCTGAGGTCATCTCCGAGTATGGCCGGGAGCATGCACTTAGGCTCCATCGTGAGAACAGCGCGAACCCTGCCCCTCCTGAACGAACAGTGCCACAGTGAAAAGTAACATTTTTGGAAAGTAAATGGAAATGCGTGAAGGATCGGTGTCTGGGTTATATATATATATATATATATAAGTATATATCTATAACGTATCATTTATCATCTTGCTTTTTGAGAGTTAATTCCGACTGTATTGCTTTCCCCATGGTATTTAATTATTTTGGTTTCTCTGACATCTTTTTTCTTTTTTTGCGTGTGTTTTTCTGTGGAGGTGTAGGCAAGGCAACAGCGCCGCAGGGCAGAAAATAATGACACCACGGCGGAGTGATGAGGATTCATATTTTCGCTGCCACTGACAAAAAAACATCGTGAAGTACACACACGCCTTACATGAACTGTCGTTTCTCTGATCGCCACCCCTCTTTCTCTCTGCCTCCCGCAGTGCGACCCATGAGCCTGTGCGTTCCTTCTTTTTTCTCGACGAGAGGCAGAGCGGCAAAATTGCTTCAGGTGTCTTAACTTTTTTGTTTCTCTTCACATGCATACGCCGCTGGATGCTCTGTTTGCCCTTTTGTTTTTTTTTTTCTTGCGCAGTGTTTAGGGCAGAGTGGGTGACGCAGAGCGGTTACAAGAGGCATTCGTGTGTCTGCTTTCTTGCATTCCATGGTGCTGGGACAGGCACGTCTGTTTGTGGGGCAGCTGAACTTTGATGCAACCGAGGAAGACGTCTGCGCCCTTTTTGACTTCTACGGAAAGGTGCTCCACGTGAATATACTTCGCGACAGGACAACCAACCGCAGCAAGGGAAGTGCATTTGTGGAGTACGGATCGACGGAGGAGGCCGATTGTGCTATCATGGCTCTGCACAACCGCTACAACATGGAGCGCGAGAAGCCCCTGCAGGTGTCGTACTGTGGGAAGTCTGAGGTCATCTCCGAGTATGGCCGGGAGCATGCACTTAGGCTCCATCGTGAGAACAGCGCGAACCCTGCCCCTCCTGAACGAACAGTGCCACAGTGAAGAGTAACATTTTTGGAAAGTAAATGGAAATGCGTGAAGGATCGGTGTCTGGGTTATATATATATAAGTATATATCTGTAACGTATCATTTATCATGTTGCTTTTTGAGAGTTAATTCCGACTGTATTGCTTTCCCCATGGTATTTAATTATTTTGGTTTCTCTGACATCTTTTTCTTTTTTTTGCGTGTGTTTTTCTGTGGAGGTGTAGGCAAGGCAACAGCGCCGCAGGGCAAAAAATAATGACACCACGGCGGAGTGATGAGGATTCATATTTTCGCTGCCACTGACAAAACATCGTGAAGCACACACACGCCTTACATGAACTGTCGTTTCTCTGATCGCCACCCCTCTTTCTCTCTGCCTCCCGCAGTGCGACCCATGAGCCTGTGCGTTCCTTCTTTTTTCTCGACGAGAGGCAGAGCGGCAATATTGCTTCAGGTGTCTTAACTTTTTTGTTTCTCTTCACATGCATACGCCGCTGGATGCTCTGTTTGCCCTTTTGTTTTTTTTTTTTTTTCTTGCGCAGTGTTTAGGGCAGAGTGGGTGACGCAGAGCGGTTACAAGAGGCATTCGTGTGTCTGCTTTCTTGCATTCCATGGTGCTGGGACAGGCACGTCTGTTTGTGGGGCAGCTGAACTTTGATGCAACCGAGGAAGACGTCTGCGCCCTTTTTGACTTCTACGGAAAGGTGCTCCACGTGAATATACTTCGCGACAGGACAACCAACCGCAGCAAGGGAAGTGCATTTGTGGAGTACGGATCGACGGAGGAGGCCGATTGTGCTATCATGGCTCTGCACAACCGCTACAACATGGAGCGCGAGAAGCCCCTGCAGGTGTCGTACTGTGGGAAGTCTGAGGTGATCTCCGAGTATGGCCGGGAGCATGCACTTAGGCTCCATCGTGAGAACAGCGCGAACCCTGCCCCTCCTGAACGAACAGTGCCACAGTGAAGAGTAACATTTTTGGAAGGTAAATGGAAATGCGTGAAGGGGAGTTTTTTTTTATGTCGTTTCTTTTAGTATTAGTGTTATTGTATGGTTTGAAGGACACGGCCGCTATTGTGTTCTTGTCCTTGTTGATCTTAATATTGCATTACACGTAGTGCTCTTTTTTTTTTTTTTTTTTGTTTGTGTGTGAGTGAAATATGAAACGGGGGGTAATTATTTTTGGTCGATCTCCTGCTGTTAACTGGAAGGGCGGGGGAGATGTTTTTCCCCCATTTTGTTTTTGTTTACGACGCTGTTCTGCGATAGTAAGTGGTTTTATAAAACGTTGTTTTTTTTTTTTTTGCAGAGTGTATTGAGAAAATAGTACTTGTATTTGCATTCCAAAACTAAATTGGGTCATGATTCCGTGAATTATTATGATGTATGCTCTTTCCCCCCTCTCTGTCTCTCTCTCTGTGTGTGTGTGTGTATTAAATGAGAATTCATTCTGTCCGTTTTATTGTGTTGTTGAGTTGCGGAATTTTTGCTGCTGCTCTTGTGAGGGGAACAGGGAGTAGGAATTTTCCTCCCAAGGGCTTTTCTTATGTATTTAGTTCTTTATTTATTTTGTGTATGCGTGTGTGTGTGTTTTTTGTCTTTCTTTCTTTTCTTCCCTCTTGCTTTTTGTTGTTGTTGTTGTTTTTGTTTTTGCCTGTGGCGGCTATTCATGGCGTGAAGGAAGTGTAGGTGTTGGAATAGTGCCTACCGGTGATTGTCGGGTCTCTCTTCTTGTGCCCTCTGCCTGCGCGTGTGAATGTCTCGGCGTGGATTTCCGGCGCACCGGGAGCGTTCCCCCGAGAATTTTGATGGGCGCAGTATTCGCCCAAGAACAGAGAACCGTATGCCCTTCGCGGAGCTGGGAGCACCCGTGGTGCAGTGCGTGGACGGAATGTCAGAGGAGGCACTCTACGCCGCGATGTGCCCCAACGATGGAGAGCCACTGCCCCCCGGCTGGGAGAAGGTTGTGTATCACGGCACCATTGTTTATCTCGATCATGTGGCACGTGAAGCGCATGAAGTGAGGCCATGGGAAGTGTGGCAGCGGCGCTCAGAGGCGGCAAAATAGCTCCCCGCGCTGGCTGGGCAATACTGCTGGTGTCGGTGTTGGTGTTAGTTGCTGTGGGCGTGGCCCAACCTTGAGGAAGGACCGTACGAAGGGTTGAGCAAATAAGAAAATATATACAATAACATCAAAAAAAAATTTGTTTTTATTTGTGTGCGTTTTTGTGTACCGTTGTTTTATTGTTTTGTTGTTGTTGTTTCTGTTTTTTTTTCCTTCTAGACTGTTCCCTACTTTGAATACCAATAGGGCCACTGCGCTTATTGATGCCGAATGGTCTTGCGTGCTGGTATCTTTGCTTCGCTACTGCATATTTTTGTTGTTTTTTTTTTTTTTTTTTGGAGGGGAGAGGGTGTGAGCAGGGTTTCGCATGTCTTTACCCCCTCCTTATTTTTTTTTTTTTTTTTCTTTTGCATTTTTTTTAGTTTAGGTCATTGTAGGAAGGGAGTGCACAAAGAAATATAGATAAATACGTACATACAAGGGACCGGTGGTGAAGAAGGAAGGGAGAATTTGAGGGGCGGCAACACCCCAACACATATACACGGAAAAAGAGGAAGGAAATTGAATAAGAGAAGAGGTGGAGGAGGTCTGACAGGAGCAGAAAGGGGTGAGAGAGATTCTTACTTGTTCTCTCGGCCTGTGTGTGGGGAGGGGAGTCGGATTTTAAGAGTGAGAAGAAATCAAGTTTGTACGCGGGTGCTGGGTTCCTCCTAGTGGCCCACTCGCCGGCTCTGTTTCTTCCCCCATACACCGTCCTGCGGCACACACCATTGGTGCACCCCCATCTTCCTCCTGTTTCCCGGCTCCGGTGCTCTCATCCGTGCAATCTCGTGGCGGCAGCTGTTGGCAACGATCATCGCCAAAGAACACACACACACACACGCACACAAGTGGGAAACACGAAAGGAACAAACGAGAAAAAGGGAGGTGGTGGAGGAGAGCAAAGCTCCAATACCTTTTTTTTCTTTTCTTTTTCGTTTTTTTTTTGGGCGAAAGTTGGCATAGGCCTGGAAACTGCATCGTTTGATTAGTTTTTGTTTTTGTTGTTCTTGTGAGTGTGTGCGGGTGGTGTTTATTGTCGATGAACTTCAGGACATTCACAAGATTCTGGAGGAAAGGGGGAAAGAAGGGTGCCGGGGGCGGTGCACACGGTAATTCCAGCTCCGTGCACAGTGTTTCATCGCAGCAGCAGCAGCAGCAGCAGCAACAACCACAGGAACAACGTGGCATAGGGCCCTTTGAAAACAAGCAGGCCGCGCTACATTATATTTTTCAAATTTTGGAATCCTTTGAGAGAAATGGTTTGGCCTTATCCCCTTTGAACCTCGAGCAGGATCCCGCGTGTTACAGAGCGACATGTGCCGCAACAGCAGTCTCATCCCTCAGTTTACCTTCAAACCGTACTTGTAATCCTGTGAAAGAGAACATGCATGTACTGAGGCAGGAGCGGGAGGACTTAGTTGCCGCGCTCGACCTTTGCCTGTTAGCAATACCAGAAGAGGTGGCAGGGACGAATGGCAACTGTGACAAGAAGGGAGACGCAGAAAATGTCCAGGCGACAGCAGTGGATTGCCCCAATGGGCAAGCGGCGGTCGGTGAGGCGCACGAACCATCCCCCGAGTTGCCAGACGCTCGTCATAGTACGAGAATCATTACACAAGAAGAGTGGCGGTGGCTGTTGTGTCGACTTGTGAATCTTCTCATTGAGACTGACCATGCGATCTACACAGATGCGATGATGCGCTCTCGGATGCCCTATTCATTCATAACGCCGTTTCAGTCCCCTCCTTCATCGCCTGGAAAGGCACCTTCAATCCCCCATGGTGTCTCTTCAAGAAGTCCCACGATAGACGGTAGGGAAAGCCCAACTATTTCAGCTCTTCAACAAGCAGCCCCTTCCAAAAGAGCGACGCCGCTCCCGAGTTCCAAATCAGTCGGAGAAGCCAGCAACGACGCCAGGTTTAATGATTTTCGAAAAGCTGAGGAAAGGATGGTTTTTGTAAATTCCCTCATCACATGGACCATTATGCGCTACATCTTGTCTCAACAGCTGGGGCAGGAATGTTCCTTCGGGGTCTCGACATCCGAGTTTCCACCACCCCAGACGGCGAGGCAGACGACATATGGTGTTCCCGTACAGTGGGAAGAAGTCATAGAGGAGCTCACGAATTTCTTGGGAGGGACTCAACGGAAGGCTGCTGAAGTTGCCATAGCACTCTGGATATTGCGTGATGCAACCGGTCATGAACTCGTCCAGTGTATCCTACAAAAACCGCAGTGTAGTTTTGGTAGCGTCTTGGAAAGCAAACCGCATGGTTCATTGGACGCGGCCTCTACGAATAAATCGCCTCAGGGCCCTTCGTTGTCTCAATACACCGTTCTCCTCATGGAAAGCAGTGATAACACTGTTTCCATGGACGATATTCTGGAGGAGGTGGAAAAAGTGTATGAACAAAACGTTGTCAAGACGTGGGCAGCATATCTTGAAGAGCAGTCGTCTACTTCAATGTTCCCGAAGGCGGAACATCAGGATTTATCCTCACCCTCTCTTGATCTTTTTCATTGCCATACGATGGCAACCTATGCCGTTTGCTCTCCTTACTGGAGTGAGGAAAAACGACAGCAATTTTTCCGGCTAATTCAAAAAACATGGGATGAAATGAATGAACTAGCTTTAGGGACAGAGACAGGCAAGGAGGTTCACACCGTCGCTGCCGGGGTCTTTGGGTCTCAGTGCACCTCTGTGGATGCGTATGGTGGCAACGCCAGTGCTTTCTCTGCGACGGGGGCTGCTGCGGATGCTGGTGACGCCCTGCTGGAGGAACAACGTATGGTCACACACATGTCGCACTGCACCCCAGAGAGACCAACAACTGGAATTGATGACGAAATTCACTCCTTTCGCTCGTTATCCGCGCAATCCATAAATGGAGGCATGTCACAAACCGGCTTGTCAATAGCTGAAGCCCGGCATGCGATGTTTGATGATGATTTTTTGCTGTTTATGACGCAGATCTTATCGGCAGTTGTTTTGCATTTGCGTGTGGAGCAATGTTTGAGCACCTCCCCGCCACGCCTTGAAGAGGCAGAATGTTGCGTGAATAGCGAAGATGAATTATCCATTACGAGCTGCTTCTTTTCATGCAGACAAGGAGCCCGTGAGTCCCTTGTGAAGCTACGCATTGCCACTGGGAATTATCCTGAGGCTCTCAAGTCCGCACATGCTCACTTTTTCAATGCGAAGAAAAAATGGTCATTTGGGTCGAATGGCCGCAATTGTGGTTTAAACTATTTGACCTCGATGATGCTTCTGGTACAGGCTCAGGAGGTGTCCCGTATGGACACGTCTATTATTGAAACGGTCCAGCTTGCACTTCAACAGGCTGACCTTTGTGAACAGGCGTTTGTTGATTCCTATCCAGCAACTGGAACGTACTTGGTGCGCTACGCTGCTGTTCGACATGGCGTTTACAGCGCAAGGCTCTTCCACCTTCGGGCCATCTGGCGCGCGTACTATCGCATGTATGACTCTATCAACACTTCTAAATACTTTAATCAGTATTTGGAATGTGTCAGGCATTGCCGCCGTTCCAGACGAAATGAAGAAATCTATGCGGCATTGAAGGAACGGGGTGAACAGCTTGAGGTGGAGAAGGAATACGGCAGTGCTGTGCTGGTCTTCAAACAAGCCGTTGAGTACGCGAAAGGTACGTCCCAGGCAGCCGCAGCAGAAGCAGAGGCAGCAGCAACAAGAAAAACAAAAGAAGTGGTCATGGGCCCCGATGTTTCTGTTACGGAGGCAGCGGATTTAGAGATTTTAATTTTGAAGGAGCGTGAGCTGAAACTTTTTCGCTGTGAGGCGGAAAGCGAACGCAACCTCGCCCTTGCGTATGTCTTGCAGGCGGAGCACGAGGTGAACGTCCGGTGTCGCCGTCAGCAGCTTAGTAATGCGGTGAACAGCGCGTACGCAGCGCAAAACGTATTGCAGCGCTGTATACTGAAGGCGAAGCCCCCTTCCAGTGGCACAATGTTCGATGTCACCTCATCTCTTGTTGTGGCGGCAAAGGCCCTGTTGCGTCTCGGACAACCGAAGAAGGCCGCGCTGCTACTGGAGCCACTTATTGAGGATAAGGTCAACTCGGCCTCTGTTCGCCCACCTCTGTGGTCCGACGCGCTGCCGGACCCCACACGGCCCATTCCGGCTCGTGAACTGGAGGAGCGTGTGCAAACACTCCAATTGAAGTTCAACGTATATGAAGTTCATACACAGTGCCTAAGTAAGTTTGACGGCGCACGTGCGTCTCGCGAAACGGCACGCGCACGGGAGTTTTTGGACCAGGTGAAAAATTGGGCAAGTGCACTTCTTTCCAACGATCAGAATAGCGGAAATTCCTCGGAAGGAGAATCCCAGTCGATGCTCTTCGCAAATAGGAGACTTCTTACTGACATTTCGCAAAAGGCAAATGCATTGCGGCCGATTATTACTATCACTTGCGGTGATGCCTGGTCCATGCTGGGTAATTGGGAGAATGCACTACAAGAGTACTCAAACGCCCTTGCGATGTACGCTGATAGGGAAGGGGAAAGCAATAACAATGATATTAGTAGTACTAGATCATCCTTTATGGATGCCGGGAAGGAACGGGAACGGAATAACTGCGGTTTAGGAGAGTCAGTAGTATTTTCAAAGCTGGCTGAAGTGTACTCCGCATTAAACAAGCCCAAGACCGCCATCCACTATAATCATCAGGTTTTGGAATGCGCCTCAGAGGTGGGCGATGCGTTGTTGTTGTACAACGCACGTATCCGGCTTGCCAGACTGTACACAGCAACAGGAGACACTTGTGAAGCGGAAGAGCAGTGGGCAAAGGTGAGTGAGCTCGCAAAAGAGTACGAGGATCAGGAGATAAGTCGTGAAACCACGCGCAACATCATTGCTGCACAACGTGCGAAGGGCATTTATATGGATGTGCTCACCACAGCAAAGGAGTTGGACACTTTGGCGTCTGCCGCGGAGGGCGTGGACGCGGCTGCGGATAAACGTTTTGCGTTGGAGGCCTTGGCCGATGCTCACCTGCAGCTTGGTCAGTACAAGGAATGTATTAATGCTCTTGACGAGCTAGAGAAGGTGCAGTACAAGTGTAGCGAGTGGAAAGGAACATTGTTTCGTATGCGGGCCCGTGCCCTTCTTGGGGATGGAGAGGTACAAGAGGCGATTAAAGTGCTCATGATTTGGGAAAGCGAGGCACGGCAGCTGCGGAATTGGGTTGAAGTGGGACACGCCAATGCCGTTCTCGCAATTGCCTACGCCACATCCCATCAGTTCTTTAAGGCGAAACGAAATCATGAGATTGTGCTTTCAGCCTTTTCAGAAGCCTCAAGTGTAAGCCGGGAGGACTGCAATGCGGCGTTAGACTCCGCACGTTGGCTTGTGCATAATTTTTATTTGAACGACGAGGAAGTACCGCTTGTGGAGAAGGCGGGTCGTCATTCCGGCAGCACGCCTACCCATGGGACCTCCCCCTCTGGTGGCAATGGCAGAACTGGGAGCGTTCATGATGCCAATGAGTTTCAGGTACTAACTGTGAGTGGAGATCTTAATGTTCTTATGCGAGGAGATGAAAAACGCCTAAGGAAATTGCAGGAGTTGGCTCATGCAGGCGGTGGCGGCGGCACAGACACCGTGCGTGAAGAGGAAGATGACAACGATGTTTGTTTCAACGGCGGTGACGATGGAGAGATGTTGTCAAGTAATTCTTTCCGCGATGGAGACGCCGCGGCCATTCCTGACAACGGCCCTGCCCCCACCACAGGCAGCGGCAAGAAATTGGCTCCGGCACAAAAGGATGGGAAGGATGACCCTGCAGTTTCTTTTGAGAGTACCAGTAAAAAGCCACCACCGGTCACGGCGGCCTCAACGACGCCACCCCGGTGGTCTTCGACGTCGTCAGTTTCTAAAGTCTTGGCCGGAAGACGCTCACTAAATCTGGAAGGTGAAATTGCGGCGCTACCTGAGCCGGTTCAATGGGATGCTTTATACGGCGCGCAGGAGCTTTCACCGCGTCCTTGTACAAGGGTACGGACGGCCTGTTTTACTCGGGCACTAGAAGCCATAGAAAGAGCGGCACAGCTGTCGCTCATGCCCCTAGTGATGCGTCAGCGCCTGGTTCCACGCAATCCTGCGGACGCGGTCGACCTTGCACTCTTGGCGTTTCCGCGATGCACGTTTGTATTTTACTTCGCAGAGTTCGCCACACAATATGTTGCCATTGTTCGCCCGGCCGGACGTTCCTTTTTTCTTAGACGGCTTGTGCAGGCATATTCGCTGAAGGAATTTTACAATAAGAGGCACGTTTCACAACCCTCAACACGAGAAACGGCGTCTTCGGCACTTGCCGAGTCTTTGTCACATGCACCTGTGGAACGTAAGGAAAAACGTCTCTCAGTCATTGCTTCCTCCATTGGTTCCCTCACACGAAGAAGTCGCGCGGGCTCTGTGGATATATCACCGGTTCTACCGGGTCCAATTGCCGGGCACGCAGTCATGAACGAGGAACTGCAGCAAGGCCTGCAGGACCTGTATGCGGATCTTTGGACCCCTGTTCGGGACTCACTCCGAATGGCTCGCTGCTTCAATGATGAGGCCGAGTGCTTCGCCTTTATTCTTGACCCGGCGTTGCTTCACGTTCCATTTCCCTCGCTTTATGAATCTGGAGCAAACTGTGAACCTTTGGGCCAACAGTTGACAATGGTGGTGGCACCCAGCGTTGCGAAATTCCTTGGCAGCATGCAGCATGAAGAACAGCCGTCATTCTTTAACGCCCCTTCAAAAGACCTCTGTGTATTTCTCCCAGAAAAGACGTCCAATGCTTCAGCGGCGAATTCTATGTCACTAGGAAATATTGCAGCAGACAAAGTCTCCGGTAAACAGTCATTGACAACAGCACTAAGCTCCGCCACTGCCTCTCTGGAAGACACACATCTCTTCCCTACACCTGTACTTCAGGGTCCGGCGAAATGGCTTTTCGGTAATTTGCATCCTTGGAGCGTATTTACCGGATGCACGCGGAAAGAAATAATATCTGCCTTTGCTTTACCATCCTGCCGGGCCCTGATAGTGCTATGCGATCCTGTTAA
>NW_001849483.1:18046-23792 GCF_000209065.1 Trypanosoma cruzi
CGCTGCAGTCTCATTAACGATCCGGCGCATCAGGCGCAGTACGCACATGTTGCGAGGGATTGGGGTCGACCGCCACCAGATGTTCCATCTGGGGCTTACCAGCCTATATTTTGGGAGTCCGACCAACATATTGCGCGGGCAAATGAGCGGCGGTGGAGGCGAGACTGTATCGTGGAGGCAAATCCTTCCATGGAGCATGTACGACACTTGTTGGATGTCATAATGGGACGCGCTACACTTGATCCTGGTGTGGCGCGTGTTGTATCGGTTTTCTTTAACCAGAAATCATCCGGATTTTCTCCACAGGAGCTAATGCAGTTTCTAGTTACGTGCGCGTTTCACGTGAAGGGCATGACGCCGCTGGAGGCTGCACGTTTCTGTTTCTTTGCACTCCGTCGTGACATGGAACACGCCATTGCAAGGGATGACGTCATTTTTATGCTTGAACACTCGCTCATTGAGCATACAATTGAAATGCCGGAAATGGAGTTGCGGCGCCGTGTGGTGGACATCTTTGGTGACACCACATATGTCATTTTTGATGACTTTGTGCGGTATTTCATTCACAATTATGCGATGTGGTACGCCTTTGGGGTGCCTGTCACGGTGAGTGGGGAACGCTCCGGCCGTGGTGGTGACGTGGCACCGCAACTCAACCCGACATTAACGCTGCTAAAAGCGGATGGGGAGCCCAATGCGAAGGCACGCGCCCCAACTGCAGCGACAACTGTTAGCACCTCTGGTGCTGCCCCTGTCTCTGCTTCTACTTCTACTACCGCCGCGACACCGGCAGCGGCAATAACAACAGCAACGACCCAAAAGACGGTACCACACGATGAAAGCGTTTGGCGTACATTTATCGCCCGGGTCCAGCACAGCAACAAGGCGTTTAGCGTGACGGCGCATGTTAATGACACCATCTTTGACGTGATGGTTATGGTGCAGAATAGTACAGGGATCCGTGCGGCGTGCCAGGAGTGGCGGGCTGGGAATGTGGCGCTTGACCCAAAGTGCCGGTTGGGCTCCACCGAACTCGGCCTCGGGGGAAATGAGGTCGCCGCACCGGAAGTAATCATCATTGCGCGGGATGAAGCTGTACGTCTTGTGATGGTGTACAAGGAAAAGGGCTTCCGCTGGGAGGTGCGTCTGCCATCCAGTGAGAAGGTGCTTAAACTGCGTGCTCTTGTTCAGCATAAAACAATGATTCCCCTGACACGATGTGTGTTGCGGGCCCACGGCTCATGTCTGATGGATCGCCACCCACTGGCGCACTACAACCTGCAGGACGGCGATGTTGTTACGATCACACAGGAGTAATTTCACTGCAAATTTCCATAGAAGAGAAGAGGAGGGAAGGTCAAATGCAATAAAAAAATAAAGGGAGAAAAAGAGAAAAGGAGCAAAAGCAACATATGGCCCGTTTGATTTCATCATTTCTGTCAAAATAGGATTATTATGATTCATTTTTTATTTATTTATTTATTTTTTGATGGGAATGAAGAGTGATTAATGCCGCTCAATTATTTCTTCTTCCCCCACAAAACGGCATGATGGCTCTCTCTCATACATAAATTTTAGTTCCACGTTGGATCGATTGCTTGCCAATCTGAGCACGCCTTGTTGGCATCCCTCCATATAGAGCATTGACAGCGTGAATGGACACAAACACACGTACATTACAAAACGAAAGGATTCTCTTCTTTTTTTTTTTTTTGCTCGTGTATTTCAGTGAGTTTATTATTTTATTTTTTTCTCTCTTTCTCCGTTGGTATATATATATATATATATATATATATATATATATACTTCTCCGCATCTCTGTACCATACGTGTGTGGTGTGTGTTACAAAAGATATAGATGAGCATGAACAATTCTTTCTTCTTGTATCATGTTGTTTGTTGTTTGTGGGCTTTAGGCCTCATACTTGTGAGGAGAAAGAAGAGACAACATACATGCCATCTGTGTGGATCTGTTTCTGTAGCCTGTGTTTGCGGTCTGTTCCAGAAAAGTATTATTTACCTCCCTCTCTGAAGAAGGTGTATTAGTAGTAGTAGTAGTAGTGGTGGTGGTGGTAGTAGTGCTGATTCTAGTCGTTGCGTTAGTCAATAACGATGCTTCCATTTTGTAACCAAACAGAGCTGATGTTTCGTGCCTCGGGTGGTATTCCTGGCATGTTGGGTAGCTACAGCGGCTGCCCCGATGAGAATGGGGTGCAGTATTGCGTGCTCTTCCCCACAAGGGTCAGGTGGGGCAACTCACGTCTTCTCGGCTATTGTCTGCCTTCTACATGCACGCTGCTGGACATTGCGCGGCAAGTGGTTTTAGATCCCATGCTAAACGGAACTTTTAACTATAGTAAACTCATGCATGGTGATGGTATGAACACGTCACAGGTAATGGATCGTTTGGAACAATATATCAATTGTGCCCCTCGTTCTTCTTCCTTTTTGGAGCTAAATGTACACAATATTGTTTCCTGGGCGATCATAGGGTTCATCATTCTGCTCGTGGTGCTGGCAACGCTCTATGACTACTACTGGAGCATCACAGCACGTAGCATCCCATTCGAAGTGGTGATGATGGGAGCCGATGGTGCTGTTGTGCGGGTGTTGCAGCCACCCAATGTGGTTTTGTTGGAGAACCAAAGTAAAACCAACGAGTCAAGTCCGAGGCGTCATGGAGAAGATTTACGGTGCACCACGGAGAAGAAAGTCACAGAGAAACAAAAGGGTAGTTTTTCCGCCAGCGTTACAGCGATCACCCAACCACTACTTGTTGCTGTGGAGCAGTCTGAGGCGGATGAGGCTGGCAGGCAAATTGAGCCCGCACACTCACCTCGCATGGGAGAGACGGAGGATGAAAGCGCCACATCTCCAAAAAAAAAGACACATTTTGGATCCTTCGTCAGGTATAAAGAGGCTCGAACAGGCGAAGAAGTGGTGTCGACCAAAAAAGGAGCGCGCTCGGGTGAACGCGACTCTTTGCGAGGGGCGGGCATTCTTCCGGAATTCAACACGGAATTGCTCTGGTCGCACCGACGAGTGCAGAAATTTCTGGCGGAGATCCCAGATGTGCCCAACTTTCGTTCATTTCTGAATCGCACCGTATTGTGTCTGTCACTAATTAACAGTTTCCGTAAGTGGCGCTATTATCCAAAGTCCGAGGTGAATCTAAATTTATTCAACAGCTGGCGGGTAATTGCGTGGATGTGGATTATGTTGTTTAGCTCTTTTTGGTATTCCCAGCAGATTCCCACCATGGATAATATAGGTTCACCTCCAGTTAACTTTATTTATGCCTTTCTTGGGAAGGAAGCATTTGCTGCTTTTGCTGTTGGAACCTTTCTCACCATTGCTGGCTTTCTGGCGTTGCATCGCCTTCATGTCTCTGAGGAGTTACTTATGAGTTCACCCACCGCTCGCGTGAGGGCATCAAAGCGTACATGTCGTCAGTTGTTGGCTGAATGTATGTTGTGGTATGCCAAGTATCTCATTGCCCGCTTTGTACGCGTCATCCCCATTTCGTTTGCCATATTCATGCTTTTACCAAACGCTGTGTCCGGCTTTGGCAATGGACCCTTTTGGAGACTTTTTTCCCAATCACCCGCGTTCTATGGAAACTGCATGAAATACTGGTGGACAAATTTACTTCTTGTCAATAATTTTCTTCCCGTTGAGGAAAATGAGCGTTGCTTCCCATGGTCTTATTACGTGGCGCTTGAATTTCAGCTGGTGGCATTGGCACCGATGATTTACTTTCTCGGGAAGCATTTGCATCACCGTCTGTTTTTTTCGTTACTCGCTCTTGCAATGGCTGGAAGTGCGGTTTTGCGTTATTTTGAGATATCGCGTCGGAAAAGCGTGTTGTTGGGTACTGGTGCCGTCTCCCATCACGCCTTGTCTGTGGGGTCCGTGTATCAACACCCGCATCTTATGTTTATTCCCTTTTGTGTTGGGGCAATGCTCTATTATTTGTACAAGGCTCTGCGACAACGTGCAGAGATGCTGCGCATGTTTGGTCCGGGTATCTTATTAATGATGCATCGCATTCAAGAAGAGGCTGTCGCGGAGGATAGAGTGAGTTACTGGCTTTTGGAACGATTGCAAATGCGACATATGCGGGTTCTTATTGTGTGGAGTGGCCTTGCCATCACATTTTCCTGTGTCATTAGCGTGTGGTTCATTCATCGCGATGATGAAATTGGTTGGAACATGGGTGTCGATGTGAAGGTGTATGAATCGCTTATCCTTTTCCCATGGAGCATTGCATTGTGTCTCTTGGCGCTGCCGCTTCTGTTTGGGTACGGCGGCATAATACGCGGCGTTCTCACACACCGCTTGTGGTGCGGTCCCTCAAGGTTGGTGTTGGTTGCCTACCTGGCGGCACCCGTTGTGATAGGATTTGGCAACGCCAGCAGTTATGATGTGATCACAATGAGTTTTTCCTTGTTTATTGTGCAGGGATTTGGGTACATGGGGTTAACACTTCTCGTGGCGTTTTTCTTTCATATGCTGGTGGAACGTCCATGTTTGCACATTAGTTCAAGGGGAGAGTACTGAAGCAGCCATATTCTTCTCTCTTTCCTTGCTTGTTCTCCATTTCTACAAAAAAACGCATTTACCCTTTCATTTAGCCGACATTTTATCTTTAATTATTCATTTGTAATGTTATCTGCTTTTTTTTCTTGTTGTTGTTGTTTTAGTTTATTGTGGCAAGAATGGATTTTGCGGTTTGCATGGCCGGCGTTGGGTTGGAGCCGTTCTTTTATGCCATGCTGGGCGATGTTTCTTTTTTTTCTTATCTCTTTCTGTGTGTGTTGAGACCCTGGCTTTTCACCGCCTCCTCCTTTTTTGTTCTGGCGGAGATGGTGAAATTGTACTGAGCGGCTGTCGTTATTGGGGAGCAATGCGAGATGTGCTGATGAAATTTCTTGAGGCAAGCGCTGCAAGTGGCGCGTGGGAATCCGCACTTGCCGTGTGGCGCACCACCGCAGTTGAGGACGTCGCCGTGTCGGGGTCGCATACATTGCTTTTGACACGCATGTTGGTACAGGCCGGCAAGTGGCGAGAGGCGAAGCACGTCGTTATGAGTGATGCAGCGAGCGTGTGCCCTCAGCGTCTCTCCGCGAGGCTGCTGGCGATGCTGGCGGCGATGACAGATGCCAACGGCTGGAGCGAGGCGTGCCAATTGTTGCAGGATGGCCAGATTTGTCTTGAGAAGCACGGCAGCGAGCAGCGCTCCACTCTCCAGTCCGAGGTGGTGAGACTTGCAGAGTCCTTTGAGCGTTGCGTCGTTCCGCACATTCCCGCATCTCAGCAGGAGCCTTGGGTGAGGCTTGCTTGCGAGATGCGCCGTGATGATCTCCAGAACCGGCAGCGCCCTTCCTTGGAGGAAACGCGCGGCGGGGATACTGCGGCTGATGCTGCGGCGTTGACGAACAACGAGGAGCTCCTTCATATTTATCGCAGTCCAAAAAGTCGATCCTCGTGGACGCGGGCGCTTCAAACGCTTTTGTCCATGCATCACCCCAATGCCGCCTCGGTGAACATCACTTTGGGGATACTGAGCCGGCAAGGACGTCAGCGCGAGGCAGTTGATGTGATCACAAAATTTATGGTTTCACGTGAGATTCATCCAACGGCGGTGACGGTGAAGACAATAACGGAGGCTGCGAATACCATGCGTTCAGGGAAGTTGTGTCATCTGATTCTTTCCACACCAGCGCTGCGGGATCAGATAACCCCT
>NW_001849483.1:23892-27532 GCF_000209065.1 Trypanosoma cruzi
TGCAACGAATAGGAGACTGGAGGAGTTGTCTCAGCTGGTGGGACTCCCTCTTGCCCACTACCGAATCTTCGGTTCCTCCGTCCAATCATGGTGGCAAGGCCGAGTTGCGGCGAAATCTAAGGCTGAGCAGTTATGTTGCCGTCTGCGTGGCTCAAGGCGGACGGTGGTCGGAGGCCCTTGCAGCCATGAGGGACGCGAGCGCGCATGATCCGTCGCTTGCTGTCCTCTTTGCCCTGCGTGCATTACGTGTTGCGGGGGCATGGAAGGCTGCGTTTAGTGTATTTCAATGCAAAAAACATGTCTGGGAAAACTCATCGGTGGATCTGCAAGTAAGAGAAGTAATGACACGGCAGAACGCGGAAAGTTGGGTTCCACTTGACAAGCTTCAGACCCTTCGATCTCTCTATGGGGCGTGAAGGTAACGCGAGGTGGGACCCATCGTACATCTCCCAACATCGCCCCCCCCATATACTCAAACTATCAAATGGGATATATATATCTGCTCCTATCCATCTCCCTATTGTCGTTGCATGAGCTGCATGTCACCACGCATGTTTTTTTGTTTTTTTTCATTCATTTTTTTTTTTTTTTTTGCTAATTTGAGAGGGAAGAGGCCCATTATTGAGTAGAGCGGGGGAGGAGGCAGGAGAGGGAGTATTTGACGCCTGGGTGGTGGTGATGACAGGTAAAGGACAAGAAAAACGGGTTTCTTTCGCCCACGAGTTGGTGACAGAAATGTGGACCGCAGGCAGTAGCGGCTCTGAGAGCGCAGATCCACGTGACGATTGCAGAGCGCCTTTAGATGTGTTCTTGTTTAAACACGGTTGTTTAGTTCATCAAATTGTAGACTCCCTGCGCCTCGAGCTCGAGCTCCCGCTTGTGTTACGCTACCGCGTGGTGGATTACGTGTGGCAGCAGTGTTACCGTACTGTTCTTCCTGAGGACGCGGATTTGCCACGTCGTCCTCCCAACGTCGTGTGCACCCCGGAAGAAGAGGCGCGGGTGGCGCGGGTGGATGTAAACATCTCATCAACGTCGCTTCGGCTCATGGACGGTGTGAGCCTACACAGCTTGAGGACGATAGCGGAGACTGCCCTTGTGTTGCATCCGTATTCGAGGCGACTTGACCCGGTGACACGCCCCATTCTTGCGTTTCTCCGGCGCAACTGCACGCTGCAATTGAGCCGGCGACAAAACTCCCTGGTTGGCCTTCTACCAAAGCTTATGGAGATTATTATTTTGTTGTGTCAATGCCTCGAAAGCGGGGCGCGGGGTTTCTTGCGGCGGGAGGGGCGTAGCGATCTTCTCCACAACATTCATAGCGATGGCAGTCGTTCCTCGTCACTGTCGCTTCTCTCCGGCTCGTTTCGCGATGACGCTCGCGTTGCGAAAACGATTGGTTTCTCCCACCGCTGCGCGTGGTGGCTGAGTCGTCTCCACCACCGCGCGACCTCCCGCCCACAACGTCTTTTTATGGATTTGAAGGAGTTGCTGCTCCGCCCGGGCCCGCTGTGCGACGTGAAGGGAATGTATCTTCAGTACATCGCACACCGCTTCTTTCCGGGGCTGCCGTTTCTCCAACGTCTACTTCTGTCGGCTGGCGGCGATGGTGAGAAGAACGAGGAGCCGTTTCGAGAAGACCCGCTCAAACACGATGAAGCGAGGGACTTGTGCGTGGCGAAGGAGCCTCTGGACTACGCCGGCGCCCCAATCGGCAAAAGACTCTCATTGTGGCAAAACGGATAACGTTAATATCGGTGACAATAAAAAAAAAGGCGGGATGTTTAGGAATTGGAGAAATTTTTCTTTTTTTTTTTTTTTTTTTTTTTTGTGTGTGTGTGCGTGTGTGTGCTTCTTTTTCCTGGGAAGGTGGGGGGTCAACACACGCATTTCTCTCTTTTTCATTTTTTTTTTTTTTTTTGCTCTTTTCCTTCTTGGTCTCTATATCTCTCTTACTCTTTCTCTGACGCACCCATACGCGTTTTTTTTTTTTTTGTTTTTTTGTTTTTTTTAGAATCAAATACGTGTTTCTGTCAGCCCGCTGCGTCCCAGGAGAGGAGCACCTCTTCACTGCATGGAGAGGAACAACACGGGTGGCGTCGGCGGGCCCGTCGATACCCCGCACGGTAGGGACAGTTCTGGAAGCAGCAGCGAGCCGCGCTCATTTGCCTCATCATCCACAGCCGATTTCTCCGCGAGAGGGCGGCTGCCGGGCTCCCCCACGGCAACCTTCGCCTCAACGGAGGAGCAGGAACCGGAACAAGGTCATCAGCCACAATCTGCCGTTGACCTCTCCAGTCTGCGTGACGTCCTGCAACAGGTGTGGCGAATCCGCAAGGAGCTTCAGAAGGAAGAACTTCCGTGGATCAGGGATTTTTTTGACAGAGAGCAATTTTGTTTTCCGAAGAATTTTGGGGAAGTGGCTTCTCGTCTAAACCTCAACATTCCTTTTTTTGCCGCAAATTATGCCGTGATTTTCTACACCGTCACGCTGCCTTTTCTTATCTTTTATGACCCGCTGTTCTTCGTCCTTTTCTGTGTGTCCGCGTTGCTGGTGCACAGCATCCAGCTCTCCAGGAAGAAACGGTCGAGGTACGGAACAACGATGCGCATTGGTGGTATTTCGGTTCACTACCAGCGTCTTGCGGACATTTACTTCATTGCCTTGTTGCTTCTCTTTGTATTTGGACATGGTCTTCGCACGGTAGGGCTCGTGCTACTGATCAACACCGTGCTTATTATCCCACATGCGTTGCTGCGACGGCCGACGTACTTTGACGACGAGGAGCTGGAGAAAATGCGCCCCAAAGTGGTGCAGTACATCATCACGTTGGTGCTCCTTCTGCTGGCATATCTGGAGTGCAAGGGAACCGGTGGGAGCTTCAAGGGCCATCATCATAGGAAGGAGGGGAAGAAAAAGAAGCCCAATTGAAGAGAATCAGAAGTCTCTCGTTACTGTTGCCCCATGTCCACTGAGGGAAAACGAATGGAAAAAAATGAAGAAAAGAAACAAAAGACCGAACTGCAAAAAAAAAGAAAAAAAAAAGGAAATAACGGAATGAGAAGTTGGGTTTCCAATGGGGTTGTTTGCAGCTGCTTTGATCCATTTTTTGTTTTTGTTTTTTTCTCCGTTTCTTTTTCTTTTCTTTTCATTGGATCATTGTCAGTGGTTTTGATCGAAAAGGTTGGCTGCGCTGTTATGTCCAAGAGCAGGCCACGCAAGCATCGCTGTGTCGCCCAGATGGAAGATGGCCTGACGGCATCCCAGAGGCTGCAACAGTGGGGTGCCGCAGCGGAACTGCTGTACGCACCGAACAGCCCGATTAATCAGCCCCCGTCGCCCAAGGAGCCGCACACCTTTCTCGTGGCCCGCCGCATCGCCACTGTGATGGCGCGCCTGAACGATCTTTGCCAAAGGGAATCGGAAGTTCTTCTGACACCGCGGGATGCTCTGCTTGAGCTGGCGGACATTGTTCGCTTTGCTCTTGTGTCATTTCACAAGGAAGTGGTCACAGGACAGCTGGACCGGGCGCAGGTAGCCTCCGTATTAGCGGAGTACGTTGCTCATCGAACGGCGCCCCACGCGGGTATGGTGGAGGGACTTCATGTAATTACGTGGGTGAGTATAAAACTCCGTGTG
>NW_001849483.1:27632-53803 GCF_000209065.1 Trypanosoma cruzi
AGCAGCCACAACGACCAGCGGACCGCCCAGCAAGTGGGCGCGTTGCGCACTACCCTTACGCTTCTGAATGACTTTGAATCGTTTTACGATAATATCCTTGTCACGTTTCCATGCGTTCAGCTCATGGATACCACTCCGGATGCGGCTGAACAGATGATGCCCATTCTTTCCCGTCAATACTACCAACTTGCCGACTGGGTAGTGCTGGTGGAGGTGAGTACCACGCAACCCCCCATCACAGAGACGTGGGTTCAGTCCGTTGACCGTGAGGCATCAACGTTGGTTCTGCGCCGCACGGACATCGCATCCCCATGGGGGCTTATCTTTAATCAATGCGGACAAATAGTGGACATTGACACCTCGCTTCGTAGCGTTTCTGAGGAAGGGGAAGAGTTGCATCGACTCCTTTGCTGCACTACAGAAGGGGCTAAAATAGTCGCCGTGAACTCAACGACAATTCCAGATATCTCGTCTGTTGGTGCGGAAGAAGTTTTGGAGATTTTTAAGAATGCCACCAAGTCGAATAAGCGTATCGCTATTCAATTGGCCAACGGTGCACTTAAACAGCCTTCTGTGCAGCAGTTGGCCTTTCTTTTGCCCAACCAAGGAGGTGAGGGCTCATCCGGGCAACGGGCAACGCTTGTCTTGCACCGCCCTGATCGAAGCATGCCGTGGGGATGTGAGCTAAAGGAAGAATTAATTGTAAGCGGTTTACCCAAGCGATGCACATCGGTGAGGGCAAGGAATTTCCTCGCAGACTACCGCGGACGTGTCGCTCTGATGGCGGTCAATGGGGTTGAGGTTACAACAGTCGCGCAGGCCGAGGCATTGTGTGCCCACACAGAGACGATTGTAATGAATTTTGTAGTTGTGGCCCCTTCCATGGCGGAACGGAGCAAAGGGTCCCTATCGGAGAAGGTGTCCTTGGCGCTCACTCAGGATCAGATTGAAAAGGCGAGGGAAAAACCACTTGTGGGTAAGAAGAGTGCCAAGCAATCTGGAGAAAGGAAAAAGAAGACAAAGGGCCAGCAACAAAGAAAACAGCACGAAAACGCCGAGGACCTGGATGCGAAGGCCGATGATGTTTACACTGCAGATGCGAATGAGGCAGAGGAATTGACGGCAGAGCCAGATAAGCATGCGGAAGAAGATGATGTGAAGGAGACGTACCCAATGGTCGCCGACGATGAAGCCACACCGGACGACACATCAGGTATGGAGGGAAAGCTGCAGGAGGGCTCAAAGGAGACGGAGGAGAGGCTGCCGGCAGCAGGCGAAACTCCTGAGCCTCTCGTGTTACCCAACAATATCACGATAGAGCTATTGACTCCAGAGGAAATGGTGATACGCCGCGACTCCAGTGAAGAGAAGTGGGGATTGTCGCTTGAGAGTAGCGGTGAGGGAGCGGAACGGACAATGCGTGTAAGGGCGTTGCCTGATTTGCCATCGAAGCGCGACGCCAGGCGCAAGCATCCGTTCTACAAGACTTTCATGAAGCCGCCGGTGAAGACGGAGTGGCGCATTCAAAGTGTTAACGGTGTTCCCAGTTTGAGGGCGGCCGAGTTTCTTGACATCATGCGGCGCGCCCTCAGGATGCGCATCCAGTTCTTCAAGGGACGATAGCGTTGAATAGAGAAGGGAAAAGAAAAAAAAAAGAAGAAAGAAAACGAAGAAAGATGGGAATTTTAAAAAAAAAAAGGAAAAAAAATATTTGAAAATTTTAAAAAAAAGAAAAAGGGGTAAAATCAGGGCCGTGTACACCGCCAGGTGGCCATGAAAGGTCAATAAAAAAATAACAACAACCGGTGGGCTCAATGAAGGGCATACAGTTTATTGGATAGAGTGGGAAATGGATGCATGTGTCTGCTTTTGTGTGTGTTTGTTTGTGTGTCCCTGACTGAGAGAGAAACGTATATAAATATAAACATATATATATATATATAGAGAGAGAGAGAGAGTTGGCCACAGTGGCCGCACAGCAAAAGGGAGAAAAAGAAAGAGAGCGTGGGAGGGAAAGACTGCGGATAGAAGGCGAGTTGTGTAGGCTCGTCATATGCGAAAAGAGGTTTGATTCTTTTCTTTTTTTTTTTTTTGTTTTTGTTTCTTTATTGCAGTCCCTCTGTATCTTTCTTGCTGTGTGTGTGTGTGTGTGTGTGTGTGTGAAAGTCGCCTTTGTGACTGGCGTCGCGTTGCTTGTGTGCCTCCCACGCGGTGTACTTCTTTCATTCCCTTTTTTTCTTTTTTTTTTTTCTTCTTTTTGTTGCTGTTGTTTTTGCGCCCATACAGATACGCGTCATATTGCGTTGGATCTGTTGGAGGTAAAAAGATTAGGAATTGGGTGGTGTTAAGATGCCTAATGTCCCCCCGCAGAGGAGCAACATGGCGTTTGTGGATGGCACCGCAGACGCCGTTGAGGTGGGCGTCAATGTGCCTGTGGGCACCGCAGTTCCCTCCTCACTCATTGGCAAGTTGCAGCATTACTACACATACGCAGTGAATGGAGGACGACGGCAATTGGCGATGGTGCGTCCGTGGAAGGAGTTTTTTGATCGGCAGTGTTTTTTGCCTCCGTCAGGCCTCAGCGAGTCTCTCAGCCGCCTCAACCGCAATATCAATCACTACTATCATAACTACATGATCATGGCAATGTTGTGCTCGTCGTATGTGCTGCTTCTGAACCCAGCGTTCTCTCTGTGCGTCGCTCTTACCTTGGCCATGTGGTGGTTTGTGGGTACAAAGCGGGTGGAGGCAGTGGAGACGAACAGCAACCACTTCATTGTTTTAAACCGCAAGATAACATTCTCACAGGCATATCTGTTTATTGCAATCTTTGCTGGTATTTCCTTTTTTATCACAAACGGTAGTTCAGTGGTGTTTTGGTTGGTTCTGTCTTCTGTAGGTGTTGTTGTGGTACATGCAGTCTTGCGCAAACCACAGGTAGAGGAGCAACCCTTCTCATTTGTTTAAATCCCGTTGCCACCGCAGCAGAGCCTGAATGAAACAAAATGAAGAATTAATATATATATTTTGAAAAGAAAAAAAAAAGTGAACTGATGGGACATAGTTATATACATACATACATATATATATGTATATAATAATTATAGGTGGGATATGTGGGAAAGGGTGTAAACAAAAGAAAAGAAAAGAAAAGAAAAAAAAAAAACAAGATAGAATGGTCGTTTGGAAGCACCCTCATTCCTTCTATTCCTTTTTTTTTCTTTTTTTTTTGGGGGGGGGGGGGGGATTAAAAAAAAAAAGAGAGAGAGAACATGGTGTAATGTGCGTGTGTGTTTTGCAGTGGGAGGAGTAGATGCGAAGCATCACTTGGCTAAAGAAGAGGAGTGGCAGATATATATCTATATCTATATATCTGTGTGTGGAGGAAAAGGGGGGAGGGAAAGTAGTATTAAAAAAAAAAAAAGAAAAACGGAAAGTTATGGGGGTGTAGTGTATTGTGTATTGTGTATTGTGTGTGTGTGTGTGTGTGTGCTCATTGGTGTTCTTCATGAAAGGCCAAATGAATTTTCAAATTTCTTTCTCTTATTTATCCCCCAGTACCGATTCAGGCGCTGGAAAATTTTTATGCCCACTGTCCTTCTAAAGTAAAACCGTAGATTTACTGTGATATTTGTTCTCCATGATTGGTAACAAATTCCCCTTCTTGATTCGTGTTGCTCGGTTTTGGATCACCCGTGGTTTGTGAGAGTATTGCATAAAGGGAGGAGGAAGTACACGAAATGGAGGGGTGATATGCTTTTTTCTTGTGTGTGTCTTCTTCTTTCCTTTTTTTTTTTTTTTTTTTGAACGGGATGGTTGGGTGGATATGTGTGGCGGGCGTGGGGAAGGAAGGGAAGGTTCATGGCTGAATTAGTGGTGGTGCAGCGCTTTCGCGAGTGTCAGAATCTTCTGGACTCCATTGTGGCCAATCTAAGTGCCATCAGCAACCTGACATCGCAGCGGATAGTTGTGGAGGAAGCCATACGGCGTACTGGCTGTTCTGCAGATTCCGCTGCTGCCAATGATAACGCGTTGCGCTGCTGTACCGACCCACTCGGCATGCTTCTTGCCTTCCCGGAGTCTGCCGTTGAGCTCATCATTGCTCAGCACACAGAGGACGTGAGTGCGCTTCTTCGTTCCCTTGGCAAATCCCAGCAGATGTGGTGCAGCAAGCTGCAGCAAGCGAAGGAGGCGTCCCAGCAGCGGCAGCAGCAGCAGGGCGCCTCTATGACAAAGGCGGCCGCATCTGCTCTATTCCAGGTGGGAGGGAAAGAATGCAAAGAAAAATCCACCCAGAGTCCGCAGGTGATGCTCGGGATGCATGCACTTTTGGCCGTTCTTGCGCAGATGCATGGCTGGTTGCAGGAGCTTATTCTTGCCCTCCGCGCCGATTTGGCAAATCCTCCACGAGCCGTGCAGCTGTCGCAGTGTCTGACGAGATATTTTTCACAGATGGAAGGTGCAGGTTGCTGCACCGCCATCCTCCCGCTGGAAACTGCGCTCGAGCAACTTCCGGAGCGTGTCCAGCGCGAATGGGAAGTCTGCAAGGCGCGGCACATGGTGGATGAAGCATGGGTTTTACTTGCGAGCTGAGAGGAATGGATGCGGCTCTGGTGTGGAGAGGAAGAAGGGAGAGACTTTGTTTGTATTATGCCTCTATTCTTCCGTATCTCTTTTTGTTGTTGTTTTAACTTTTCCTCCTCTTTTGAAAACAAGTCTTGTGCTGTGGAATTTCCCCGCAGGGGTTTGGCTTTTCGGCCGAGAGTCCAATCTTCTTTTATTTATTTCTTTTTTTCTCGAAGTATTCAGCATGTTTGATCACCAGGACCGTGGCACGTGGCTGAGCGCTGACCGTCCCGATACGTTGCGGCCGATTATTGCTCCATCGATTCTCGCATCAGATTTTGCACGACTACTTGATGAGTGCAAGGATGTCCTCTCGGTTGAAGGAGGTGCCTCGGAGTGGCTGCACGTGGACGTGATGGACGGGCACTTTGTTCCGAACATCTCCATCGGCATGTGTGTGGTGGAGGCCCTGCGGAAGCATTTGCAACACACCTTTCTGGATGTGCATTGCATGGTCAGTCACCCTGACAGGTGGGTGGACGAGATGGCAAAGGCCGGGGCCTCGCAGATGACATTTCACGTTGAAGCAGCGGAATGCCCAAAGGCAGTTGCACGTCACATACGCGCGGCTGGGATGCAGTGCGGAGTGGCGCTCAAACCGAAGACGCCGGCGAGTGCCGTGACCGAGCTCATCGAGGAGAAGTTGGTAGACATGGTGCTTGTTATGACTGTGGAGCCGGGATTTGGCGGTCAGTCGTTTATGCATGACATGATGCCGAAGGTCGCGGAACTGCGTCGGGCGTATCCCCATTTAAACATTCAAGTGGACGGGGGTCTGGGTGAAAAGACAATTGATGCGGCCGCAGAAGCAGGAGCGAACATCATTGTGGCCGGAACGTCCATCTTCAAGGCGGCTGTGAGAAAGCAGGCGACGGAGACGATGCGGAACGCAGTAAAGAAGTCTCTCACTCCAAAATAAATAGTATTGTTACATACGTACATGGATGCAGCGAAGTATTAATTTTTTTTTTTTTCCTTTCATGCATTGATGCCTGCGTAAAGAGGGGGTGAGAATTTAAAAAAAAAAAAAAAAGGAAAAGGGAAAGGGAAATTTTAATTGGAACAACGCGTCGTGTAAAACTCTGAGTCCTGAAGCGAGAAGAGCACCCCGAACCCGCGCGTTTGTGTTGATGCCAGACAAAATATATGCACTTATACACTCAGAAGGAATATATGAAGGAGGAGCCGACCAATACACACACAAATTTATGTATGTGACTCTTCATTTCCACGTTTCTGTCTGTTTTGCATGTGTGATTTTTTGTTTATTTTTTTTATGCTGAATGGGTGAGTGGGGCTTTATTTTATTCTCCCTCCTGATCTTTTTTTGTGTGTTTTGTTTGGGCACCTGCATTTGAGGCGGGGTGAGGGGAAAGGAAAAAAGGAAAAAAGGACCCCTCATGCAGGGGAATATCTTTGCACGCCTATTCGAACGCGTGGCGTCTGTGCCGCATCGAAACATTACATTTGTGCCGTATGGTGAGTGGTTTGGGCTCTACGTTCAAGCATTGAAGGGTGCGCAAAAGATTGCAGTAACGTCAGGTGACAAGGAGGAGTTGCGTTTGGCGCGGCGTGCTCTGGATGTGGCTCTTTTGAGTAGTGTCTTCTCCCAAAAGTGGACAGATGTTATGCTTCCCAACGGGAGCAGCAGCACGACGACCACAGCATGGTGCCAGGAGAGCACGGAGGCGGGGTGGCTTCTTCCTTCAAGCACGATTCATCGACGGGAACTTTTGATGACATCCTTTCTTGTTGAGCCGTTGTTGGCTGGTCGAGCCATCGCCTCATGGACGGCGGCAGTGAGAAAAGGGGACGCCTTCCTCGCGACGGCAGGGGAAGCACCAGCTCCCACGGGGATGATAGTGATACCGTTCACAGCACTGTTCCAGCTAAGGTGGGAGGCATATTTGTGTCATCCGACCTTTTCGGCGGGTGGGGAAGGGAAAAAAATACCGCAGAATTCTTTTTCCCTTCAGGAACGCAGTGCTCGTTTAACAGCTTTGCAATCCCTACACCACCTAATGGAGTTGCAGTCGGATAGTAAACGTAAGTCGCGTGTTCAATTTGTAGTTTGGAGTCCTGTCAATGAATTTGATGCCGTTATGCGTGTCTCTCAAGTACGTGCGGGTCTGCCAGAAGCCCTGAGGAGCCTTTTTTCCCTGACGCATGTCTGCGAGCAGGAATTGGTGCGGGTTGCCTATCTTGCGCATTACCTCAATTTTGCCACAAAGCGGACGCCGGTGACGGTGTTAACCCCGCAAATGCAAACCGCAAAGCTGCATCTGCTGGGATTAAAGAATTGTTGTGCTAAGAGTCAATTGAGGTTTGGGGAGGAGGGAGAGCAGCATCGCTCTTGTGGTGACCCAAATGGTGTATCACTGCATCAACAAGCCGTGAGCAGATGTGGGAGGCTTGCACGGCGCATGTCGACGCGTGAAGAAAACCTGAGAAATATCCTTATTCCATGAACAAAGGAATGGGGAGAAGTGAAGACGAAAAAAAAAAAAAAAAAAAAAGAAGTAATTGCTGTTATTGTGGCGTAAGCAAAGTGAGATGCAGTGGGGATTGTAAAAAGAAAAATGATTTTGTCCATTCATGTTCTCTTTTTGCGTGCGCCTTTCTCCCCTTCTCTCTTATCGGTGTGAACTTGAAGTAGAGGTGGAAAAGTTGTGGAAGAAGGGAGGGGGCAAATAGCGTATATGACTGTGGAACAACTGGAGCAGCGGGTGACGTGCCTCTCGTGGAACAACGAAGGCACTAATCTTGCGGTGGGCTTGACGCATGGGTTTATCATTTACAGCACAGAATTACTTTTGAGTGAGGAGGGCTGGCTAAGTGAGGTTATTCGGCGCCCTGTTCTTGGTGGCGTGAGCATCGTGGCCCTACACGGGCAGGGTAATCTGGTGGTTTTGGTGGGGTGGGACTCCGGCCACCGCGACACCGTCACAATACTGGACCTCTCTGCAGATGACACGGTGAATGAAGACCTTTCGGTGTTGGCTCGTGTAAAGCTCTCTTCCGTAGTGTATGAGGTGTGTTTTCATCCCCGCATGCTGTTGGTGGGTATCCAAACAGGTCTCATATATCTTTTTGACCACGCGCTGCAAATGATTGAGTCGTTCCAGGCGTCGACCCCGGCATCGACCTCGCGTCAGAAGGGTGATACGTTGGCACTGGGTACCATGCTTGTAGAGAAATTGGCGTGTGGCATTTGCTACTCCCAATTGTATGGGGTCATTCTTGGCCCGACGACCGGCACTGTGCGCTGCATTTGTTATGCGAGCGAAAGGCATGTACAGTCTAGTTTGCTGCAAGAGCCATTTTCGGACCTCGGAAAGAAGCTCACACCCCAACTTACGGTCAACGTTGTGGAAGTTCACCGCAATGAAGTGGGATGCATCACGATCACCCCCGATGGAGTGCGGGCACTCACAGTGAGTCAGCGGGGGACATCCGTGAAATTACTCGATGTTGAAAATCATGTTGTCATTTGTCAGTTCTCCAGGGGAACGACACCCAACGCCGTTCATGCATTGGGGTTGCTTGTGTCCTCCACGGAGACCATAGCTGCCTGTATTTCTGGCGCAGGTACTTTTCACCTTTTTCACATTCGCACCGCCGACACTTTGGATGCTCGGGCTGTTGGGGTAGCCAATACGGATCCATGGGTCAGTGGCCATAGTTTTATGCGAGCATGGACGGATTACAGAAACAGTGTGTGTCCCAAGACGCGTCTAGTGATTCCAGAAGATGAGCTGTATGAAACCCTTTGCAGAGAGGAAGACTGTGGAAAGTCCATATATAGTATGGTCCTTCGCCACGCTGCAAAAAAAGATTCCTGCGTGGCCCTTGTTGTTCAGCGATGTATGTCGCCTCAAGGGATAACGAGGAAAGCCCGGCTGCTTTCCGTCCAAGTGGAGTTATCGGCAAAAGACAGTATGAAAATTCTGCGCAGTTTCTACTTTCCAAGGGACGAGTTGTAAAAAAAAAAAAAAAAGAAAAAAAAAAAGCAGGAGAAGGAGGTGGGTTATTGGTGGAGGGAAGGAAAACCCTTGCGTGTCTGGTGATTGACACTGTTGCTTCTTGCTTCTTATTGAATGAGTGTGTGTGCGTGCGTGTTTGCTTTGTTGTTGCTGTCGTTGTTGCTTTGCTCGTGCCTGATTTTTGTGCCCCTCCCCTGCTGAAGCCGCTGCGTGAAAGTGTGAGCGCAACGCGTGGGTGGGTGGTGATTTTTCTTTTATTTTTGAATTCAAAACGTTTTGCGTTTTTTTTTTCCCGCCTGTCTCCTCTCCCTCTTTCCTTCTTTTCCTGATGTCTTCGCGGCCACCCGCGCGGAAAGGTAGGGTAGCAGGTCTATCCTTTGAAAAGAAAAGAGAGAAACAAAAAAGAACAAAGACATACCACGAGTAGGGCGAGGCAAGGGGAAAATATTTTTACACGTTGCGGAAGGAGAGAGAGAGAGAGAGAGAGGAAGAATATCAAAGAACAAAGGAAAAAAAATGATGAACATCATTTTTGGTGCCCTCTGGTGGGTGCTGTCGACCGTCTCGCTGCTGGTGGGTCTTTTCAGCATGGTCACTTACCTTGTGACTGCCGCCGCGCAGCAGCTGGCAATGCGCATCCCGCAGGATCTTAAGAAAAAGTACGACGCGGAGTGGGCTGTTGTCACGGGGGCGAGCAGTGGCATCGGTAAGGCCATCACAGAGAAGCTTGCGCAGCAAGAGATCAACGTCGTGCTCGTCGCACTGGAGGATCCGGGGCTCCATAGCACCTTCGCTGAGCTTCAGAAGAAGTACCCGAAGCGCAGCTTTCGCAAGGTGGCGGTGGACTTGGGTGGGGAGGGAATGCGTTACATGGCGCCCATCATTGAGGCGACACAAGACCTCGACGTTGGTCTTCTTTTCAACAACGCCGGGTACCTCCACGCCGGGCTTTTCACCGATACGGAGGTTGACCGGCTGCGTGCAAACCTTGAGTGCAATGCCGGCTGCGCCATCCCTATCACCCACCACTTTCTGCGAAAGATGATGGAGCGGCAGCGGCGGGGCCTTGTGACATTCACCTCATCCAGCGCCGGTTACCTTCCAGGGCCAACAGCGACATTGTACAGCCCCTCAAAGGCGTTTTTGACAAATTTTGCCGTAACAATTGCCGCGGAAGTGCGCCATGCGGGCATCCACGTGGTTGTCATGCACCCCTCTCCCGTGAACACAAACTTCTTCAATTACAAGGGACCGAAGCTTAGCACCATCGAGGCAACGCGGAAGCTCGTAGCCCCGCCATCGTATATTGCTGACCAATTTTTTGCCTCTGCGGGACGCCTGACGGTGTGGGATCAAGGCATGACAAGTGCAGTTTTCCGATTGTTGAACAAGATTATTGATTTTCAGTTCCTTGCGGAGCTTATTGTGCGCATTGCCAACCTGTGTGGCGACCAGAAGAGACTGGTCGAGGCATCGAAGACACACCGCGGAAAACGGGCTTGAGTAGCAATGAAGACTAACATCAATAACCCCCAAAAAAAAAAAAAAAAAAGTAAAAGAAGAGAAATTTTAAATAAATCACAAGGGCAAAAAAAAAAAAGAAAAAAAAAGGAAAAAAATGAATTGGAGGACAGTTAAGCAAAACAAATGCATACATGTATGTATATCTATATGTAACAACGTTTAGGAATCAATAGAAAAATTGAGCAGGAGCCAGGCAAACCCACCGTCATGCAAAAAAAAAAAGAGGATTTATTTCAAAGAGAAGTGTTTTTTTTTTTTTTTTGTATAGAATACCGAAGGTGAAAAAAAAAATGCTTTTTTTGCCTGGGAAAAAAATTCGCGTATCCAACACATATTTTTCTTTCTTTTCTTTTGTAATTTTTCTCCCTAATTTAAATAATTTCTGCGATTGCACTGCGTGTTAATTGTGGTGGAAGTATTCAGTTTTGCCGCCTGTGATTGGTGGGTGTGTTGCCACGGCGGTTCTCCGTGCTGCTCCTTCTCTCTTTGCACTCCAACTGTCTAAAGGCGCAGGGCTGAGAAAAAGGGACATGTCACCTCGATCGCCAACTGTGCAAGCCGCCATGGCGGCCGTGAGCCGTCGGATACGAGCGCCGCGTGCCACTTCACGGCTCTCCGCAACGACGACGGCGTCAACGCCTCGCACCTCATTATTTGTGTCATCCATTCTTAGCGATCTTCACACGGAACTGACATCATCATCATCTTCCGCGTCACAGGGATTCTCAAAGGACGCCAGCGATGTATCGTGCACGCTCCGTTCACTCCTGCAGATGACTCGGGCATTGGCGTCTCCGGCGGCAATCACACATGACATGAAGCGAACGGACCCAAGTCTGGGTAAAAATAATAAGGTCTCAGACAGCCGTGTAGAAGAGGCGTTGCCGCTGTACAATCCAACCCTGGATCCCACGATCCTGCAGCGGGTAGCTGTTGCCGTCGATATTGACGGAGCAATAAAACGTGCGCGGGAGTTTGTGCGTGCCATTCGTGATGGCGGTAACTTCTGCAGTATTCTTTCAGGCCTAAGGGAGTTGCAGTCTAGACCCACCATGCAGGAGTTGGAACTGCAGGCGGGTATTGCGGCTAGATTAAATCACGGCAGAAACGGCGAGCGGGTTCCGAGGCTCCGCGGCTTTCGGATGTACACTAGTGATATGCAGGTGGCGGAAGTACTTCCCAGTGGAAAGATTGTGACTTTTATTTCTCCCACTTTGCCAGATGCGATTGATACCTGTCATTACAAGTCGGCCGGGCCCGAGCAGCGGTACCTACACTTTGTGCTTTACAAGGAAGGTTTGTCTCTTTCTAAGGCCTTTCGACTGCTGAGCGAGGCCTGTGAGGGGATGTGCCTTCCAGAACACTTTTCAGCGAATGTCGCACTGGAAGAGTCGGCTGTGACTGTTCAAGTGTGTAGTCTTTGTTTGTTACTGCCGGACTCAACCTCATACGAGACGCATCAAGCAACCGTCGTTAAAAAGTTACTTCGAGTAAACCTACGACCTCTGCAAATTAATATACAGTTACTCGGTTGGAGATCCTTTCCGTGCGACCCCGTCAACAGTAGTCGTTGCCAGATGCAGTACAGCATGCTTCTAAGGGGCATCACCACCCCCACCACCACTCGGCAGACGCAATTGGAGAAGAGAGTTCTGGGATGGCTTGCGGTGTTCCCCAATTTTTTTGGTCCCTGTCACTTTGGAATGCGGTCGCCGTCGTCTCTGTTTCGCTCATACCACGCAGCGGCCGCGTGGGAGAAAGACATGCCGGCGGAAGCGCTTCTTATTGCCGCGTGCCTCAGCGATGACGCAAGAACAATGGCAGGAGACGATTGGGTAAGTGAGATGGTGCGACTTTTTCAGAGTGGGGAGGATCGCCCTGCTGTTTTGAAAGAGTGGTACCATCTCCATGTTTCATGTGGATTAAGAGCGCAAATCGAAAGAAGCAAATCCGCCCTGTTGTGGAACGTACTCGCTAGTTGTCGCATTCACAAACTGGGCGGAGGCGCGGTGGAGGGCTCCCCTGAAGCTGGGGAATTTGTGTTGCATAATAGCGATGGGATCGTACCTGCCAACGTCGTGGCTAAACCCGAGCTTTTTCCTGACGCGTCTTTGCTGGGCCTAACTCGTGGTGGCGATGGCCTTCATGGTGCCCATTTTGTTCTTACAAGAGAGGAGGCGGCGCCGTATACGCTCCGTGATGTGGTCATTCCTCTCAACGTGGAGGGTAATGAGGTCATAAGTCGCGTTTCACGTCTTTTGGGATTTGCCCCCTCCTCACGCGGACATAATCGCCTCTCGTGTCACCCGGTGTACTTTCGGCCGCTCTTTTCTGCTGGCAGTGGGCATCCCCGCACGACTCTTCCGTGGGTCAAAGCCCTGCCGGAACTAAGCGAATTGATTGGGGAAAATGGGGACGGCGTCTACAAGCTGCTGACGGATATGGAACTCCGACAGCGTGCCAGCTACACGGCGACGTCGCGAGGGCAACCCCGCACTCTCTGGCCGATTGGAAAGTATGGCTTCCGACTGGCAGAACGATTGCCTGCCGGTGCCGTGGCGTTGGCCGCATCTGATACGGCACGGCAGAGAGGAACTAAATCCCTGGCCCTTCACTTTACTTTACCCGCCCACACGTACAGCATGGCGTCTTTTAGGGAATTCATGACAATCGAGGAACACACGACTTTGTCACACACACCTATTGAGAATCACCGCTCCGTAAAGAGAAAAGGCCGTGTGGATGCGAAGAAAAAAAATGACTTTGTGGTAGGAGTGACCCCATCTGATGGGGAAGTTGTTGATGGCGATATCTTGGGGAAAATGGGGAGGAACCAGGTTTAAAGGGGATTAAAAAATATATATATATTTGCGTATATAATTACATACACACACTTTTAATATGTAATGCACAGAACATTGTAACTTGAGGAACACCTTGGGACTCCTCTATTATGTTACTGTTACTTTGCCCGCAACGGACATAAATTGGGGCGAGGAGTTTCTCTCTACGTGTGCATTTTGTTTGGTTGGCTAAAACGAGTTACGGAGTTAGTATGTGTCTGCATATATATATATATATTTATTTATTTATTTATTTATTTATGCTTATGTGAAAGGTATATTTGTATCTCTGCATTGTCTCAATTTACTCTTACCCCCATTACAAGAAATCTCGTAGGGATAGCTAAAAACCAAACGAAAAAAAAAAAAAAAAAAAAGTAATAATAATAATAACGCAAAAAAGGAAAGCTTGAAATTTGGGCGCAATGTCGGTTGACTGGACTGCAGTGAGCCAAACCATCTCTGCGGAATGGGACGAAACGGTGTTGCCAGCTCTCTCCGCATACATTGAAGTTCCCAACCAAAGCCCTCACTTTGATGCGGAGTGGGCCACCAACGGCCTCATGGGCAAGGCCATGGACGTCATTGTGGAATGGGTGAAGAACCAACCCATCAAGGGCTTAAAATATGAGGTCCTGGAAGAGAAGGGTCGCACGCCTTTCCTTATTGTGGAAGTTGACGGGACAGAACCCACAGCCAATACGCTGTTGCTCTACGGCCATATGGACAAGCAGCCGCCTCTTCCTCCCTGGGATGAGGGTCTTCACCCCCAAAAGGCTGTGTACCGCGATGGGAAATTGTACGGCCGAGGTGCCGCAGATGATGGATATGCTGTATTCTCATCGTTGACCGCTCTGGCGGCGGTACAAAAACACGGTTTGCCCCATGGACACGTCGTCGTCATTATTGAGGCGGGTGAAGAATCTGGAAGCGAGGACCTTCCCTATTATATCGACCGGCTCAGTGACCGTATCGGAAATGTGGATCTTCTTATCTGCCTGGACAGTGGGGCCATGACATATGACAAGCTGTGGTTAACCACGGCGCTGCGAGGTGTTGCATGTGGCACCCTCACTGTTCAGAGCATGAGTGAAAGTATGCACAGCGGTATCTCCGGTGGAGTGGTTCCCGATCCATTCCGGATTGCCCGTATTTTGCTTAATCGAGTTGAGGACCAAACAACAGGTGAGGTGAAGGTTCCCGAGGCGCATTGTGCCATTCCGGAGGCTGTCGTGAAGAGCATGGAAATCATGAATGAAGTGAATTTCATGGAGCATTTCGCTCTTCTGCCCGGCGTCTCTCCAGCATCCGCTGACAATGCCGAACTCGCTCTGCGAAACTCTTGGAAACCCGCTCTCACCGTGACAGGGGCTGACCTCCCAGATCCCGCCACAGCTGGCAATGTCATTCGTGCAAAATCGACGTTACGGATTTCACTTCGTCTCCCACCTTTGGCGAATGCCGAGGATGCCGCAAACTCACTGAAGAAAATGCTTGAGGCGGACCCGCCGTATGGGGCCAAAGTTCATTTTGAACCAGATGCTGTGGGTTACGGTTTTTCGACCCCCGAACTCGAGCCGTGGCTCGTCAAAGCCCTGAATGAAGGAAGCACGACCGTGTTTGGCAAACCATTCGCCTCACAGGGCCTGGGTGGATCCATTCCTTTTATCGCGATGCTTCTCAAGCGCTTTCCGAAAGCCCAGTTTGTCGTCACGGGGACGCTCGGTCCGAAGAGCAACGCACACGGACCAAACGAGTTCCTTCACGTGCCGTTCACTAAGGGTTTGACCACCTGCGTCGCCCGCGTGATGGCCGACCACTTTAATGCCACACCGAAGCTGAAGGTATAACAAATAAGTTAGAGAGGGAGAAAATATCCTCTGTATTTGTTCTTCCCGTTTTTCTTTTGTTTACACTTAAACATTGGCCATTTGTTGTTGTAGTTGTTTTTCTTATGGGAGGAGAGAGGGAATAGGAGATTTTCTTTTTTTTTTTCGAGGGCGGCAACCACCGTTTCCGGATTTATTTATTATTTATTTATTTATTTACTGACAGCCCTTTCAGAGTTGTTTTCGCAAATTTAAAAAAAAAAAGGGTTTGTAAAGAGGTGTGGCAGGGCTTGGGCCACCAGTGCGCCATCTGGGCTGATTTTTTTTTTTTTTTTACATTGTTTAAATATTACATATTACGTCCGTTATGAAAAAAACGGAGACGCACAGTTGTTGCGCGCTTTTACGCCGGGCTTCCGGGACCCGGAGGGGAAAAAAGGAAGTATGCAGGGACCGCGCCTTCAAGCGCACGAAGTCTGACGCAAACAAAAAAATTTTACTTTCCTTTTTGCTCTTCCCTTTTCCCCATCAAAAAAGACCAAGCGGCTTCCGCGCAAAATCGGGACGGCGCGAACGTAAAAGAATAAACGGTGCCAAACCGACCCCCCACAAGCTGCGGCGCGGAACCCCGCAACGAGACACGGCGCACACAAAAACCCACACGCCTTGCGGCAAACATCCCGCGAGGCTACGCAGCAGCACATCCACTGCCGCCAAGAAGCCCCAAGACGCTTATTGCCCAAATAACCCGCACAGCCGGCCACGAGAAGATCGTGCTCGCTGCTCCTTCCCGGTCAGCGGCTGGGTAGAATTTGCCAACGCGCCCGTCTCGTACATAGTCCTGTGCAAAAATGAACGCGGCCCCATCATGAAAATGCTGGGGCGCGCCGCCCAAAAGTCATCGTGCGCAGGGCGTCGCTGAAATTCAACACCACCGACGACGGCGCATCAAGATCACCGCCCATCCCGACCCATCCCATGGGGCTCGCGAGCGCCTCCTGAACATGTGTGGATTCCTATCCCCAGTCGCCGGGCTCCTGCGCAGCAGCACCTCCAGAGCCTGCAAGCCCCACTCTGGGAACGAGAGACCCATTCAGCCGCGTCGTGAATGCGGAACCCGGGGCTTCCCCCCATCCCCCGACAATTCCCGGCTCGGCACGTCGTTGGCGGAGCCCTGGGCAAGTGGAGGAACGCATGCATTCGGGAGCTCACGGCCACCACCATCTTCCCCGCCGCCGTCGCAAAAACGAGGATGCTAGGAGTTTCCCACGGGACAAGGCGACGCTTGGGCACCAGGGAGTTGCCACCCCGCGGTTGGGAGGTGAACTCGGGCGGCGCTGGCTTCTCCAAGCCTCTCCCTCGTCAACGGTCGCGTCTCCTTTTCCCAAAAGTCCTGCACTTCTCGCGGAAGGGCCCTCAGGCGCGTTTGGAAAGCCGGCGTCGCTCTTCTCCTGAGCCGCCAGTTGCGCATTGAAGAGAGCGCAAAGATGCTGGTGGTCCCCGGCGGCCTGGGCATAGTCGTGCCGAAAATTCAGATTTTTGGTGGTTAGCATGCCCTGCCCCCGTCCAATCGCCCCCGCCGCGTTCATGCGTGGTGAGAGATGGCTCGCCCACGAACCGTGGCCAGCCAGAGGATTTGTAGAGAAAGAAGCGGCCATTCTTAAATAAAAACGCCTTCGCTATTTCCGGCGCGCCGCCGTGGAAGGCATACCGAGCCTTCGGCCAAGCGATCGAAATATAAAAACAACTCTCCTTTTCACTTTCTCGGTCGCATCTGCGCGCATTTTTTTTTTTCCACAAGTTCTTGGAGAATTCTATGGGGGAATAAAAAGAAGAAAAAAAGGAAGGGGATGCTGCCACAAAGCGGGGACTAAAAAAAAAAAAAAATGACGTTCAATTCGTTTTGCCCTCCCACGTGTCCGTTTCCCCCGCCGCCAATGAAGCATGCCGTACCCCCAAAACGGCAAAAAGAGACACAAATAGGGAGTTGAACGAGTTTTTCTTTCCCTTCTCTCTCGCAATTTGGGCTACATATCAATGCTAGTAGAGAGGTCGTACTCGATAGTCGGCACGACGGATGAAATAAATTTAAGAAAAAGAAAAAATGCCATATGCGTGGGGAAAACAAAGGCATCTTTTTCCGCCTCGTTAGCCCCTTCCGCCTCATAACGAGTTTTCATGTGCTGAATCAAGCGTTTCATTGTCTCCGCATGACGGCAAGGATGAATACTGATACATGCTGCCTTGAGAAAGGGGTGAGGATCAATGGAAACTGTCTTTTCTCTGTTTGAAGCGTATACATCCTGCATCATCTCATCCTTGGTGAGAAGTGTTGTGTGATCTTCGGCGTAGCCAATAAGGAAGATGCGTGGGGTTTGGTAATATTGGTCATACACCATGTACACATCGTACAAACGACACTTTCGCTCCCCTATGTCCTCTGCATGGTCTTGATCCTCGTCATCCTCCTCGTCCCAGTTGATCGTTTTCGCTGGAGCCATGACAACATTCTTGCTGGGCTGGCGTTCAGCGTGCGTTGTCACCCAGCCATCCTCACCCTCCATTTCATTCTCTCCGAGCGAGTCGGCATCCGGACCTCGCTGATAGCACGGAGCCCCATGGTACACTAAGTACTTTTTTCGGGGTGGAAGGAAGGGTTGAATGCCTTCCTCTCCTTCGGCCCATGCCCACACAGGCATCTTCTGCACCAACTCATCTCCCGCCTCCACAAACTCCAGTGGAGTCAGCGTGCCGGTGACCTGAAAGTTCGAAACCGTTTTCACTCCATTTAGGCAATTGTATAACTTTTTGTATTTTTCGTATAGACCCCGCTTGTTCATTTTTGAACGCCAATCGGTCCTGTTGTGAGCACAAAAATAAAAAATAAAAAACCCGCCAGCACCCCCAAAGGACGCGAAGGGAAAAGCGAAATTGTGGGAAAAGAAAAGTAGGAGAAAAGCGGAGAATAAAAGAGAAATGTTTTTTGTTGTTTTTTTTTTGTTTTGTTTTTTTGAGACAAATAAAGGGCCGGTATGGCAAAAAAAAAAAAAAAATAAATAAAACGGCGGATCCGTCTCGGAGGGACTGAAAAGAATAAAACAACGGAAAAATCCAAAAACACCACCACCACCACGACAACAAACGGAGAGAATCACCGCGACCCCACCCCACGAAGTAAAGGCATAAAAATTACAAGCCGTTTGAGTTCACTCCACACTACACCACCCCTATCCCTCCCCCCTCCTCCTAAATGTATAAATATATATATATGTTAAGTTAATTGAAGCGGCTTCCGTGCGTCTTGACCCTCCACGCCCGTCAATGCGGCAGTTGAAGACTGTATGAGTTCCCGAGGGAGCGCGGATCTTTTTATTGAAGCCGCAATCCTTTGTCTTAGATGAGGTGAGGATGTTTTACCAGCAGCCTGCTCCAATAGTGGAGTCGCCACCTCCACATCTCGAAGCAGACGATGAATGCTTGAAGAACCAAAGAGTAATGTGAGAGACACTTCATCCCAACGGCAGGCGCTTGATGACGCGTGGCGCATTAACATCATCATCACCTCATCATTGCCATACCCAAGGGACTGAAGCGCATTAATAAGAACCCCCGTATCCATTGGGGAAAGAAACGTATGAACCTGCACAAGACGATCCCCTACATGATTCAACACCTGTGGAACACGCAGTGAGAGCTTTGCCATGCCCGACACAATTTGTACCAAAGGAGCAGCATCCATCTCATTCCATTGCTCAGCACTAATGGCCAAGACAAGTCGTTTGACACTTCGATGAAAATTAAACCGTAGTGATGCAAGACTATGGAGCATAGCCCCGATACTTGTCGCAGATAGCTTGGACACCATGTTGCTATCCAGAAGGTAATCCAAGCACTCTTTCAAAAGTTTATCCTCCTTTAACACTTTCTCCTCAAAAACACCAAAAAAATATTTGAGGTCATCCACACGTGTGTCTTTAAGGATGGAGATATACTCCTTGGCCAATTTTCTCAGCGTTTCTGTGTCTGCAGATCGTGTCTCGACCATTCGGTTAATGATGTTCCATCCCTCTTGTTGTACCTCCGTTAACGGAACGATAAAGTTGGCTGGATCATTTTTGTTCATCCACTCCGTCGGAGGAAGTGCGGCCTCCATCTTGACACCATCCTTTTCTACCGCCAATAGGAATGTGTGAACGGCGGGGTACTTGTCAAGAATGTCCTCACCAAGCGCTAGGCACACTATATTCGCCGTCTCACTGCTGTTTACAGATGGAGACGCGGATGCGCACTTTGAGTCCAGGTAGCGTGCGACCTTTTCGAGAAACGCGGGGTCGGTATACCCGAGCTGGTACAAGCTCTCAGTGGCTGCAAGAACACACTTTATCTCCATACCATCCGCAAATCCTCTCTGCAGGTTTTCCACGCAAAACCGAAGAAACATGTCCATGTCCTCCTTCTCCAATTCGTGTTCCACTTTATCCTCCAGAGAATCGGGCTCCGGATCCCGTATGAGGCCTCGCACAAAACACCGCAGTGCGGCACAGAGTTGAATCATAGGAATACCGGAGGCTGTTTTGGCAAACTCATTGCGAAGGTGTCGATAGACGCGCCTGTCCTTCATGTTGTGATCGCCCAAAATTAGAAGAAAACGAAACGCCTGAAGCGTTGGAAAATGAATCCCCTGTTCCGCGGCTTCTCGAATGATGGCCAGACCGCATTGTCGGGTCTCCTCCATGTTGACATTCAGAAGGTTGGGAATAATTGAAAAGGGTGGGTTTTCATCTGCAACAATTTCTTCAAGTTTCTCTGTAATGTACTCCACGCACAACTTTATTGCTTCCGTGAGCTCACTGGGCCGTTCATGATCCGGTGGAAGCAGGCTGTCAAGGGCGAGGAAGCGAGAGATAAAGGACTGAATATTATCGACAGACGTCTCTCCTTTTAGGCCCCCCTCTTCCACTGACAACAACAAAATCCCCTTGACCTCTACGCTCAAAAATGCAATCATCTCGGCGATCTCACGCAGAAGTTCGGGACGTGCCTGTCGGGGAAGTGCCTTCAGCGCTCGACAGAGCGTTGTCACCGTCTCTTGATCCAGGTCCTTCCCCTCAGTCACCCGCTCCGCCAAGCACTTGACGGCATCCGGGCTAATTGCATCATTCTGTTGCTGGCAAATAAAACTAAAGAGTTGCACGGCACTGAATAAATCACTCTCCTCTGCAAAACGAATGGCTTCCTCCTGTAGTGCGATTGCCAGGGAATTATGCTTGAATTGGAACTTATTGAGACAGGTGCAAATTTGCCCAATAGCTGCTGGCGTCAAAACTTCTGTAAGTGACATAACTCGATCTGCTGCCGCCTGTAAAGATGGAGAGCGATTCAACTCGGGTAGTGAGGTGAGAATGGCAAATATCACAGGAAGTTCACTCTGGGAGGCGCTTCGCACAGTAGCATTGACAAGTTCTTCTGTGGCCACTGCAAGTGCAGTTGGGTGGCGGCCCCATCGACTTGCGTGTGCGAGAGCAATGCGATAATCGTGCAGATCCCAATTTTTCCCCTGCATTCCCGACAAGAATACCTGAACCGCCTGCTCCCATATGACATCGTCGCACCCCTGTTTTGGGAGACACTGCAATAATAATGCGGCTCTTCGACCATGTGACAGCTCTGCGGGGTCGATAGGCACCATCTCCATGACGCTGGCGATGGTGTCAGGATCCTTGCGGCAGAAACGCTTGAAGGGTGTGGCGATGAGTTTTAGACACTTGCGATCCACAAAGGCCGATATTTCCAGCAGAGCAGCCATGGTGCGCCGCACGTCATCCTTGTTGCTGAAAATAGGCTTCCCGCAGCGCTCCACCAACAGTCCAAGTTTGTTTGGCAACATGCAGCCCAAAAAAATGATGTGATTTCTCATGTTGCATTCAATTTTCAAGCAATACGGAAGTGAAAAGAAAGAAAAGAAAAAGAGGAGGAGATGAAAGAGAACAGAATCAAATGTCGCCCTAAAATGCCAAGCACAGAAGCGAATGGAAGGAAAAATTTACAAAAAAGAAAGGGAAAAGGGGAAAAAGGCCCTATTACACACCTTTTAAAGAGAAAAAAACAATATATGCATATATATATATATATATATTCCCTGTTCCCTCACTTTTCGGTGTGCTTTAATTTTCTTCGGCCTCACGTCTTTCCTCTCACGTAATTTCCCTCCTTTTCTTTTTTTTTCTCTTCATATTTCTGTACATAGGCCTTAGAGAAGGTTCGGCAGCCAGCAAAATCTACGGAGGAAGCAACGTCACAACATCTTTGAGGTCAATTTGTTGTCCCATTCGTTTGGCCTGCAAAATGACAGCATCCCTCAATGCAGCATTGCCACGAGCGATGCCAATGCTGACGCGAGCCACATCCACCACATCCGAGCAATTTGCCTCGCCCCCAACGCGGTAGGCATGCTCATAATAAAACAATGCATGTTGGTGATCGTGAATAAGAGAGTACAGTTCGCCAAGCAGCAACAGACAGATGGCAGCTCCAGTCTTATCTCCACCAAGACTGCACTTTTCCAAACACTGCTCCAAGTCTGTCTGAGCCGCCCGCATATTGCCCATACGCAGATGCACGAGCCCCTGGTTTCCAAGCGCAATCGTTTCCAGCAGACTGCTCTCACATGTACGCGCATTTGTTAATGCGTCTTCAAGGGCTGACTCCGCGAATTCCAGCTCTCCAAGTGCGGCATAACTGACCCCCATATTGATTTGGGCCACCGCCCGCGAGTAACATCCACCAAGAGACTCTTGACGTTTGTGATGCAGCAATGATGCCTTAAACTCCCGCAGACGGAAGTAGCAGACACCCAAAATATTGTGGCAAAAGGCGATGCCACGTAGATCACTTATCAGCTCAAATGCTGAAAGAGCTTTAGCAAAGAAAGATCGTGCAAGCTCCATATTCCCACTATTATAATGCAGGGAAGCCACAGTGCAAAAGAGATGGGCCCCCTCCCTCGTGTTACCGCCACGGACAGCACACTGCGCCCGAGAAATGGCGTCCCTCATAACTTTCAACTGTACCACACTGTCGTCAGCGCCGGCTGCTGTCATGGCCCCTGGCCGTTGCTCCATCCAATGCACCGGCACGGACTCCATTCCCTTCAACAGAGCTGCCACCCGACGCGCAAGCGGGAGGTTCGTCGGCGGGTCCTCAAGGGGTGGTGCGTGGAACTCTTCAGGGGTGATGAAACGCAACGGGACGTCAAGCGCACTTTCTTGGGCACGAGCCGTCTTTACCGCCGCCTGAAGCACCTCGTCACCGTCGTACCGACGTTGAAATGGGAGCTCCGGAATCACCCGTGCCGGAGACCTGTCCCGCTCAGAGAAGCGATGTGCCCTGTTGAGTGCAATGTACCGCTCCACCGCGCGCAGGTTGTTCTTCGTCATCAGACTGTGCGACGCCGCCGGAAGAATTGTGTACTTCTTTCGCGTGCTCGAGATAATCGTCTTCTCCTCATCCAGCAGCTGGTTTCCTCTAGTTTGTTGCTGCGGCTCTTCGCCGCCACCGCCGCTGTCAATTTGTGCCGACGACGCTACAATTTGACTCATCGTCCCTTCAGCGATGAAAATTTGGTGTCGGTGAGGCCACGGCCGCCAATCGACCTGACGACAAGTTCAGTGAGCAGCCAAATGAACGGCGGAAAGCCTCAAAGCACGTCAAGAGAAAACAATGAGTATTTGTGTGTGTTTGTGCGTTTAGATGTGGACGCGAAAAAAAAACACCAAGACAAGAAACGCTTGAAGAAAGGAAAAAAAAAAGAAAAAGAAAAAGACTACACACAGTATAAACCAAAAGAAAAGTGCATGCCGTCTGCAACACACGCCTCCTCCTTCCCCCTCTTCTCCCCTTCCTTTAATCTCCAGCGCACACACGTCCACGCAGCATCATCTTCTCCCTCCAAGAGACGCCCGCCCCTCGCCGCCTTCATAAAAACCCACATTTGACGGTGTATTTCCTTCTTTCCTCCCAATTTCTCCCTCCGTCACCTTTTGCGTTTCGGCTGATCTCTCCCTTTAAATAACAAAAGGACAATTGAGAAAATGGGGTTCCTCCCTCACAATTTATTCAGGTAAATAAATACATCAAAAAAAAATACTACAAAAGGCTACAAAAGAACAAACAAAAAACGCTCACATGTCTGAATGGAAACAACGCCACAAGCAAAGAAGCTCTCATGTACATATGTAGATGATATTTAAACGTCACGCTCCCCCCTCCCTCCACCTGACCTGTCACAATACCCACGTTCATTTATTCGCTCCCTATCAATGTACCGCAGCCATCGCCCTTCCATTCCCCTCCACGCAGCTCGCGCCCCTATCAGATTAGCTCCGGTTCTCCCTTCACTATAGTGTCTTCTTCGCAACGGAGAATCTCTTCCCTAAGCGCCTTACGTAATTCCAAAAACCAGTTGTGGAATTCCTTCGTCTTTCCGGCGATACGGTACGGTGCCACTTTGGTGTAGCCAGCAGCAGAGGGAATGAGGCGGATACCGACTTCCAGGATTCGTTTGTTGGATTTCCTATAGGTACCGTAGAGGAGCCCACCAACACTGTTCTCAAACTTTGTTGAGAGCGTTGCCTCCTTCGAACGAAGGCGTAAAATGATGTTCTCTTTTCTCCCTGCAACAGTAAACCCCGTGGCCAAACAATTATTAAGCGACTTGATGTCGGTGACGTTAAAAAATTTCTCAAAGCGGCGGAGTCGTTGCGTGATGGGGTGTTCCTTAAATGTATCATACCTAGAACACATCGTGACAAACTGTTCAAAGGAAAGTGTTCCATTGCCATGATTATTGGGATCAATGTTATCAAAGAATTTCTTAATCTCTTCTTCACTATAGTGAAGATTCAGCTCCTTCAAGCTCTCCGGTGTAATCAGGCCGGTGTGCTTCACGTCAAACGAGTCAAACGCGCGACGAACCTCCTCTAGGTATTCCTTCTCTAGATCGTAGTGAAACAGGTCTGCCATGCGGCTAATATTATACTTCTTTCCAACGTCCTGGTTTGTGGTGCAGCCGATGAAAAACTCCTCTTCGGAAATGCGGCCATCTTTGTCCAGTGAGAAGTTGGACATGAAGCTGTTCACCTCCTCTTCGGATACCGGCTGATGATTTTTAAGCTTGATAAGCGCGTCACGCACCTCCTCTCTGCTGAGAAATCCACTGCCATTCACATTACACGAGACAAACGCCCTGTGAATTTCATCAAATAGTTCTATTCCCGATGAGTACGTGTCGTCGAAGCCCCCACTTGGCGTCAAAACACGCCTAATGAATTCACCCGTCAGTGGGCTCAGTGGTGAGCGCTCCCCACTGAGCTGCGCCTCAGGGAAGAGGCCTAGATCCAAGTTCACCTGAAACCAAGGGTGACCAATGACATCAAAGGTGCTATAACGAACTGCCGGATCAAGTTCCAATAGGTGCGCAATAAGATCACTGGCTCCAGGAGAAAGATATCGATTTTTCGCATTGTATTGGCAGGTGAGGATGCGTCTCTTGGTCTGTATGTCTGAGGTATCTGTAAACGGAAGATAGCCGCACAACATAAAGAACAGGATGGCCCCGCAACTCCACATATCACATGCGCCCCCCTCATATCCTCCACCTTTAAGCACCTCGGGCGCCTGGTAGTCAATGCTTCCAGCAAGCGAGCGAAAGAGGACCACCTGTTCATTCGAAAGAAGCCCTTCCTTTGTGTATCGAGAGAGTCCCCAGTCACAAATCTTCAGTTCATTATTTTTGCCTACAAGAAGATTTTCCGCCTTGAGATCACGGTGTGCAATATTGATGCCGTGGCAATAATGGACCGCGGAGATGAGCTGCTGAAAATAGAAACGGGCTGTTTTCTCATCAAAGCGCTCCGAATGTACAATCTTGTCAAACAGCTCCCCGTTCTGTGCCAACTCCATGACAAGATTATATGCACTCGTTGACTCAATGGCGTCAAACAGCTTCACTACGTGTGGGTGTTTGATCTTCCGCATCACCTCAATCTCCCGCTCCACGTAACTCTTTAAATCGTTGAGCATCACCAGCCTCTTGTCAATGACCTTTACAGCAACATTCATTTGCCGCTTCCTGTCGTATGCAAAGTACACCTTACCGAACCCGCCCGTTCCCAACAATTGACCGAGCTCCACGTTACCGCCTACAAGCGGTGGGGCAGTATTAGGCCCCATTTCCTGTAATGGCTATAAATTAGCGCAGCAAGAAAAAAACGCTGACCAGAGCAAAAATAAGACAGAAAAAAAAAATTAAAAAAAATAATAATAATAATGATAATAAAAGAAGTTATAAATGCAAGGGAAAAAGAAAGAACAGACCCAATGGCAGCAAAAATAAAATTAAAAGCCCGCACTGCACTCATCGAACAGCCAGGGCCAATGGTCATAATATTGAAGAGTGAGCATCCCATCACTCTTCTCTGTCTATTTGCAATTCTGTTCCCTCCCCCTTCATTTGCACTTCACCACCCCTGAGAAATAAAAATGCGCGTATCATTATACACACCCTTATTTCTTCCTCCCCCCTTTCTGTGCCTCTTTTCCCTTCTCTCATCCAACTTGTTGTTCTTGTTGTTGTTGTTATTTTGTTTATTTCAATCGGTCGTAAGCGAATCCAGTTTCGGGCGCCGCAGTGCCGGTTCCATTGTATTGCCGTTTGGTTTCTCACACTCTCTCTTCACCGCCTTCATCAGAATCCCCACCCGACGTTCAAAGTAATCGTCGCTTCTTGATTGGCACCACACGTCAAACCGGTACTCTGGCATTTCCTTGACGACTCTTCCAATATTCCTCATTCGGAATCCCGTGTCGTATGCCATGAGGAAAAGTCGACGATCAAATTCATGAGTTCCGCGTCCTCTGAAGGTGAGTTGTGACTCCGGATGGTCATAACTCTCAACCTTCCACGTGGCGGCGCGCAGTTCGTCATCCCTCCTCTTCCGCTTTTCCTGGGACTTCCTGATACGTTGTTCAATATGTGCGAATCCTGTAATACACTGCATTCCACGCTCAAGGAGAGCCGTCATATAATCACGTACCTCCCCCACTGTCTTATCAGAGCCAACGGCATTCGCAATTCTTGGGTAATCAGTGACATCATACGCACCACTGGTGAGTGCCGCAACAAGTCGGCGGTACTCTTGAAAACTCCAACTGGCGAACCCCTCATTAAGAAGCCGCTCTCGTTCCTCCTGTTCCACGAGCGTCAACGTCTCGTCCTCCACCAAATCTTCGTTCCCCACGTTACGGTCCGTGGCCTCTCCTTCCACCCCCTCCTGTTTGTTTTGCTGGTCTCCATCTACACCGTCCGA
>NW_001849483.1:53903-63233 GCF_000209065.1 Trypanosoma cruzi
CATTCGTTCAACGAGGGCAACGTGTGCCTGTGCCCCCGCATACTCGTTCTCTGCCTTGGAAAACGTCTTCGTGATGACGAGATGGGAGATGTCAAGACGGTTCAATAGGAGATCGCGGATGGTCCCCTTCACAAATTCCACTGCGCTATCCACCGATCGCTGAATCAGGATTCTATTCAATACTCCTGAAATAACACTGGCCACAAGTGGACAATTATCACGTCGCACAGTCTCTATACCTTTCGCATCTAATTTATCGTACCGCTCTGTGTTTGTCCATAGCAGTCCTGCGTACCGCTTTTTGTTCATCAACAAGTAAGGAAAATATACCTTTTCAAACTCTAGCTTGATTGGATTCAAGAAGTGGCTTGATACTTCCTCCGCCGCCCCTTTGCCAAACGTCATTGCATACTCCAAGCGTTCTTTTTCGGTTCCTTTCTCGTCTGTCAAACACTTAATCATCACGGAGTCCGTATCACCATACACCACCTTCACACCCGGGTAGAGGGACTCCACGAGAAACTTGGTTTGATCAATCATCAACCGGCCATATGCGGTAACAGAAGAACTGACCTCCAAACACGGTAGTTTCCCTACTTGAGCCCCAGTAAACCCATAAACCGAGTTTGCGCTTATCTTAAGGGCCAATTGACGACCGTTCAAAACTTTATATTCAAGAGATTCCATGGGGACATCCTTCATCAACGATTTGGCACGTTTTCGAGCTGCAAGGAGGTCTTGCAACACTTCGGGAAGAATACCAGGAAATAGCTCCTTCTTAACAAAGGTGTCACCAGTGGGGGTGCGGCTCAACATTTCTGCTGGGTATCGCACAATATCGGACGGCCGCACCAACGTTGAGTAGCATAAATTATGGGCAATAATAATAGATGGATAGAGCGACGCAAAGTCAAGGGTGACGATAGGACAGTTGTAAAATCCCTTCAGAGGCTCAATAACGGTGGCACCCTCGTAGCCTCGCTGATCACCGCCGCCTCCAGAATATTCAACCGCCGGAACAAGGAGATCCTTCGCCTTAGCCTTGCGCAGCATCATCGAAAAAACCTTTATCTGCTGCCCACGTTCCAAGAGCCACTCAATCGGAACCCCCGTCACGCGTGCCATCTCAACATTATTTACAACTACCATCAGACGTTCCAAAAGTTTTACGGGTAGAAGAGCATCTTTCAAACAGTACACCGCCAGTCTTCGTCGTGTCTCTTCGCTTCCTTGCTGTAGGTCAGCAATAATGGAGTGATGCACATCTTCCTTTTGTTCACCCAAAAAGTGCTGTGACACCGCATTAAGTGAATATGAACGCAGTTTGTAGTCCCTTTGAATAACGACCATAACATCCAGAATAACCCGTCCCTCCAATGTCAGCTCAGTGTACTCACGGTTGCCCATTTGTTTAGACTGAAACTTTTTCTCCCGCGGAACTGTTCGCTCATTGATTTGACGGCCCCAGTAATGAAAGGCGTCGTTGGTCTTCAACGCCGCGCCGCGATTAAGAAGATACGGGAAATCAAAGTTGCTGATATTATACCCTGTAAAAATATCTGGATCGATCGCCTTGACAAATCGAACCCACTCCAGTAGCATTTCTTCCTCTGTTTCATACGAGCACACCCGTGCCCCAGCAATAGGCCCGCAGCTTTTAAGTGTAAAAATTGTTCGTGTGAGTGGCTCTGCCTCATTGCCATAGTTAATACAGTGATTTGCAATTTGAATAACAGGGTCGTCTTCAGGATCTGGAAAGAGGCCCTTCTTGCCCTGGCACTCAATATCAATGGAGAGAATACGAAACGGAGCGATCGACAAATATTGACCGACTGCGTCATGATTTTGCACCGCTTCGTGAGAGCAACACAGCTCAATTTGACAGGTTGATGTACGCTCTGTGGCAATGCAAAAACTGCCCACAGGAATCGTCAGCCAATTGCAACCACTAATGTCATTATCAACGATAAAACGTAATGGAAAAATAACATTGCTCTCATAGGTGGGAAACACACGAACACCATCCCACGCCCCTGCGCATGCAACCCCACGATCAGAAAGCAAAGTACGCAGCCTTGGAATATGCTGCGGGAGCTGTACGACAATCTTGAGGTGTTCTGTCAAGCCTTCACCCTGATAGTACATGATGCTCTGTCGGTTGTGCACCTCAATGCGCACTATAGTGTCTGAGGCATGTGTAAGGCTGTCAAGCTGGGCGTTTAGCTCAGCTTTGAGCAACTGCGAATACGCAGGGAGCCATCCTTTTGGGGCCTTGATCCACAGATACGGCTCGTAGTTGTAGCAATGCACCAGAACGCTATGCCCCTCTTTTGTAACGCCGTAAAGCCGGACAACCGGATTTTCCGCGTGCCGCACTCTGGAGACCGTCGGGTGAGCACTGCCTTTTGTTTGACAGCAGTCCAGAAGCTGGAAGAGCAGGTCGTGCTTCAAATATTCCGGTGGCAACTGCGGTCGGTATAGACTCTCCCACTGGCTCATCGAGGGGTTGCGCTTGAAGGTGGTGGCGCAAAAGGAAGCGCAGCAAAGAAGCCAAAATCACACGGCAGCTTTACAAATTAAAAAAAAAAAAAAAGGATGATGCCCCTCGTCAACGTCATGAGGGCAACATAAAACAGACACACATGCACGCAGAAAAAGGAATATAGATATAGATATAGATATAGATAGATAGATAGATTGACAAATACATATATATGACTGTGCTCATTTTGTTTTAGGACGGCATGCCACACCATAAAGCCGCACAAGCGCACGCCGAATCGCGTCGCGACTCTCTCCGCATGGCGCCACACGCTCAAGAATCGGCCAGGCGTTCTGATCGCGTCGAATCTGTCGCCGGTCAAGACACTCGCTTTCCATCACTTTTACCGCCAGTTGCCAATTTCCACTGAGTGCTAGTCGCTGGACAATAAAAGGCAATGTGTTCTTGTCCACCACGCGCGTGCGAATTCCCTCCGCAATGGCGCCTTGCAACTTTGCGTCACTACCTTGCACTGACTGCAGCCGTTCGCATAGCAGGCCGATTTCTCGGACGGGAAGTCGCTTCATCCTCTGTGCAGAAAAAAACGAAAAAGAAATGGAGGAAATCCACCCAGTATTCATTTAATCCGCAGACCGGCACACCTTAAAAAGCAAACAAATAAATGAAAATTTAAAAAGACCGCGCCACCTCCCCCAACTCTTTCAAACACCCTTCTCAAGAGCATTAAGTTTCTCGCGATTTCTGGAATACAACTCAAGTGGGAAGTCAGGAGCTACGTCGATCATATCCTCCGGAAACCAGTAGTCCAAAAATCTACGCAGAATCCAATCGGTAACACAAAGAAGCCAACATATAACTCCATACAGCAAGCCCACCGACGCGTAGTTCATCAAACGTTCATACATTGATGGTGTTGTTGTGTTAAAAATCCTATCGTATACTCGCTCCGTGCGTTCTGCTACCCAATCCCAACTGTAAAACCGTCTAACACTCTCGTGAATTTCCCATGGAGACAAATAGGGAACGCGAACAATAGCTTCTTCTAGCGCTGCCGTGATTGAAGCTGGGTCAGGTTCCGCTAGCAGCAGCATGTTTGGCGGCAGTACCTCAGGGACGCCCCCCACACGTGTTGATACACCCAGCATTCCGCATGACGCTGCCTCAATTAACGCGATGCAGAAAGCCTCTGTCAAGCTGCAATTCAAAAAAATCTGTCCTTGGTTTAGCACGCTCCGCACCTCAGAGTGCGCAAGCGATCCCAGCATTTTCACGCGGTCCATCAAGTTGTGACGCTCTATCATCTGCTGAATCTGTGATTTACGAGGGCCATCGCCGCCGATAATCCACTTGATTTCGGGATGCCTTTTGCATATCTCAGGAATAACATCAACAAAAAGATCCGAGCCTTTACGGTACACAAGACGAGCGATGACCACAATCGTTAATCCCTCCTTGTCGACCTTTGAGGCCCATGACTTGTATTTCATATCCTCTGGAGGAGCAAAGACCGAGGTATCTGTCGCATTAGGGATCACGCTGACCCGCTCCGGTTCTATTCTCGCTCTAAGAACGGTGTTCTCCTTCGAAGTATTGCTCACACATATTACCTGATCGACGTTGCGCAGGCTCCATTCCAATACTTTGTTAATATGAATTGAAGCAGCATCAGCGAAACCAAAAAGTGAATGATCCGTAAAACACGTCTTCAAGCCCAACGTGCCAGCATGAAAAAGGGCCTCGTGACACAAATTTGATGTCGTTTGATGACCGTGAACGACAGTAATCCGTTCGCGAATAAATACTGACCTCAGCAGCGGAAAGCTCAAAAACCACGTCGGGAGAGTCACTGATCCGGGAGGGAGCTTCACCGCCAACAAAGGCAAGTAATACACCTTCATACCATTGGTAAAATAGCGTACACCGCACCTGTCGCCGTATGCCCTGGTTATCACAACCACCTTGTGTCCTCTTCGCATCAGGCACTGGGCAACATTGTAGATGTGCACTTCCACCCCGCCAAACCCCGGGAAAAAAAAATCCGACACCAGTGCCACGCGGTGTCTTCCCATTGCTTCCTTTACCCTTGCCACCTACACACAAGCAATTCCAAGGAAAGAATAGCGTAGCGCCCTCCAAATTAACAGCCAACCCCTCGCAAGCCCAAGGGACATTGAGAGTCTAGTTAAGGAAAGAATAAAGTGGTGGAACAAAGGCAAAAACAGTAACTATGAACTATTATTCTCCAGCAACGGCAATCCTCCACGCATCTTTACTCTTCTTCAAATGCGGCGCCGAAATACCGTGCACTCAGTAATATATGGCAAATTACATAAATAAGGGAAAATGCCATTTTCACCCCACAATAAAAAAAGATATATTTACCTAATAGAAAAAAACCTTGAATCCCCGTAAGTTACGGAGTTCAAATACATATGGACTAAGCGCAGAACGCACAGGGACACCACGGCGCAGCGCCGGGGTGAATACAAAAAGAAATTTGAATTCCCCATAAGAACATAAAAGTTAATGCTAAAGGACAGCGCTTCTCGGAGAACAGCAGGTGGAGCAATAAAGATCGGCTCGTGTTTTTAAAGAGCAAGAGGGAAAATTGCCAGTAGCTGAAAAGACACCAGTCCAATCGCAGTTACAAGTTTAAAATATTTGATTGCGACCGTATCGCTCGTACCAACAGTGAAATACAGATCAAATTCTCTTTAGATGACACTCACCTTTGTCATCTTTAATTTTTAATCACCCTACCACAAAAAAAAAAGTAAAGCCGTCCTTTTATCCATTGAAGAATTCCACAAAGCGCGGATCAAATATGTGTGGCATCTCAAGAAAACTCTGGCGTTCGTCCCCTACACCATCACACAATGAAACTCTGTGAAAAAGAAAGGAAAAACGGTAGAGTAGCCGGTGGGCCGTGCAACTGCACTGTGTGCCTCTTTGTCCGCCACCGTACTGAATGCCCAATATTACCAGGAGGAAAGATAAACCAAAAAAAAAAATCATCAGAACCTCCTTGCACCTTGTTACTTACCAGGCTGTATGTCTACTTGAGTAAGACTCGCGGTGCAAAAAATAACTAAACAAATAGCTGGCAAGGGAAAGAAAAAAAGTAAAAGAGCAAAGAAAGCTGTAGGCGATGGATAAATGCAACCCGGCTGCACGACCCATGACCCCGCAGCAACAGGCGGTGGGCTTTGCGCGCAGCAGCTCTAGAAAAACAGGCAGCACAACACTGCGCAGTGATCCTCTTGACTCATGGGCCCAAAACTTTTCAGAAATGGGGAATCATCCATCTTAGTTAACAGCAGCGGCAGCCTAGTCGTCATCGTCCAAAAGACGCTGCAACACAATTTTCATAACCCGTTGTCAACCTTTCCTTTGCGCCTCAATCCATAACCCGTGTACGGTTTATCCTCTTGGACACAATTGCCGTGTATTTCCTTCGCATCAATGACTGAGCAAGATTGTAAATTTGAAAATCGTTTCACTACATTTTGGAAAGGTTTTAATTTTAAAAAATGGCGCAATTTAATTCTTAATTTCGAGCTTATCTGTTCCACAAAAAAAAAAAAAAAAAAAAAAAAAAAAACTCAGCTTATGTACTCCTTCTAATTATTTTAGATTTTCGGGTGAATTTGTGGTGGTTGCTATTTCTGTTAATGGTGCTCCAAGCCTTGCCCCGTTGGCCTTTTCCTGAATATTTTTTTTTTAATTTAAGTTTTCCCCGTGCTTTCTATACATAGACAGCATAGCGACAACGAAAAAAAGTAGTTTGATAAATTCAATGGATCCAAGGGTCAGGATTACTTTTCTTCATCAAGACGAGGCTCAGTATAATCCATTCGCTGAATAAGTCATTATATAATATATATGCAAGGCGAAATGCCAACTGTCTTCCCACATCTTGAAGAAATAATGGTATGCAATATAGTAGAATCACGCCGCTCCGGTTTTAGATTTGCTTTTCCTTTTCCTTCGCTAGTAGCAAGTCGTTGTAATCACAGTAGTGAACGTCGTTTTTATACTCCGGATGAAGATGTGCAATAGTTCTCCGCATGTGCTCCGCTGCCTCAACTGTGGGATAACACAGAAAGCATCGCCCACCATTTACCGCATCAACAAAGCAATCAAGAAAACCTTTTTGACTGGCAACGGACGCCAAAATTTCCTGACGAATTGTAGTTGGAATACCCAATAAATACAACACCAGACAGCCTTTGGGGGGGGATATCTCAGTATCCTGCGCATTAGAACAATTTGGCTGTATGTAGTTTTTTTGTTTCAAAAGCGCAACGGCCTCTTCGTGAATCCACGCAACTTTCTTGATTGGACTCTCCTGAGAAGAAATTAAAGCCCTCAAAGAACAGTAGCACAACTCTCTACTTGCTAAGTCACGGTGCTGTATAACACTCACGTAGTCTAAATTTTCCTTGAGATGATATGACAACATATCGTCAAGAATACCGTAGCATTCCACAATTCCGCGTAATTGTTGCGGTGTGAGTGTTTTCAAATGGTGGATCAACAAGCTATGAGAGGGTGCCAGTGACCTTTCTAAGGAGAACATTTTCATCTAATTTTAACAATAATAATAATAATAGTATAAAAAAGACAGAAAAAATGGCACAATTAAAAGAGAAAAAAAGAAAAAACTTCGGTGATTTGAAATATTCAAATATTATGTTTTAAATAAGCATATTTCTATAAAACTAACCACTAGAAAAATATAAAAAGGCTGACGACCTTTCAGACGAAACAGATTGCCAGTCTAGCCTAAACATGGCAAGACTATCAACGCCAAATCCAACAAAAAGTGTCGCAGAGCTACTTACTCGCATAGCCAGTTCGGCAAACCCAAAAAGTTCTGCTGTCCCTGCGCGTCCCTCAACTTGACATTGCAGCATCTCACCATCAACAAGAGCCGAGCCAGTGGTATTCGATGTTTTAAGCTCTATATATGATTGCAGGCTATCAAAGCGAAGTGCAATGGTACAATTGGCTTCCTGTGAGGTTGCAATAAACCTTACAATGTGGCAAAATGATTGAATGTCATGGATACGGTGAAGAAGTGTTATCTCGTGCTCTATGTTCAAAATCGGTCCAAGATCATGAAGAGCGCCAATTCTCGCCCAACGTTCGCATTCGTTTTCATATATAAAAACACTAGTAAGATCATGGCCTAATTCTAACGTTAGAGAATCACACCCTTCAAAAAGCCGTAGTGTCCGAAGCAACAAAGGACCATCGACCGCCCACGAAAAATCCTTTTTAACGCCCGTGATATTATCAGTTGCTGCTCCAGGCATCCCATCATTATCGAAAACCTCGATGACTATCTCCGAAAAACTGCATTCAGGAATATTAGTCCCTGACAAGCGCATTTCAGAAGAACCTGTTCGATTCGAAAAAATAATCTTTATAGTGCTACTCTGAATACAAAGGTACCTTAAACAACAACTGAGAGCCTTCACTGACGGAAAGGTGAAGGAAACTACTGAGGACCTCCCCATTGTGCTCTTCATAAGGCTTCCTAGGAAGTAAAATATAAAGGTCTTACACAAAATTAAAACAATATTTCACATTAAATTCGTAATAATCATACATTAATTCGTCGGTCAATTTTCACTTTGTATTATATCGCCGATCTCAACTCAAATCCTTTCAACAGCTTGGAAAGTGCTTGATCTGGACCTTCAAGTTCCGCCAGAAAAGCTACTTTTGCCTTCAACTCCTCACGCCCATTCTTAATTTCTTTTTCCCCAGTAGATATTTTCCAAGAGAGGTAGGTAACTGTGCGCTTATGCCCTAAATTAGACTTCACAAATACTCGACCACTACACAATAGCCACACATCGTCTGACGCGTTATAATTTCTGAGAACACGTTTCGCCTCTCTGTATTGATGCTGACGTTGATCAAGATCAATAAGGTACTGCTTGGCCTCGGCGATTTCTTCCACGGTATGCTCAAGGACTGCACCGCGCGTTGCATCACAATTCATAGCTAAAAAATCAGACTTGTGAAGCAAAATCCATTAGTTGAAGAAAAGGCTCAATAAAACGGTTTTATCCCAATTGAATTTTGGCGGGAAAAAAAAAGAACATACAAAGTTTTAATCAAAAACACAACAGGATTCCCAAACAAAAATATCCCTTACCACCATAGTAAAAAATTAAAATTGATTGTAATAAAAGTAAAATGTTCAGTTGTTTTTGACTTCACCACAGTCCGTTATAAGAATTGGTTGACGGGTGGCCCCTGAGCGGCTACCGTTGGCTTCGACTTTTTCAATTACTTCGTACCCTTTGGTAATCTGGCCAAAGACCACATGTTTTCCATCCAACCACTCCGTCGCTGCTGTGCAAATAAAAAACTGAGAACCATTGGTATTAGGCCCAGCATTTGCCATAGAAAGCGTACCAGGACCAAAGTGTTTCCCAGCTCTGCCAGCAAAAGACTCGTCAGGAAACTTCATTCCATAGATTGACTCACCCCCTGTGCCATTTCCATTCGTAAAATCCCCTCCCTGACACATAAACTGAGGAATAACGCGGTGAAACTTGCTCCCCTTATAACACAGCGCCTTTCCAGAACGCCCAACGCCCTTCTCACCAGTACATAACGCCCGAAAGTTTTCCGCAGTTTTTGGTACAGCATCCTTAAATAGCTCCATTTCAACCCGCCCTGCAGGTTGAGCTCCAATGGAAATTTCAAAAAAAACAAGTGGATTCTTTGGATTTATTGGATAAAAAGGCAGCCTTCTTTGCGCCCAAAACCATGTACGAGAAAACATAATTATTAAGCTTAAAATAATA
>NW_001849483.1:63333-100222 GCF_000209065.1 Trypanosoma cruzi
TCACTCCAATAACTATGGCAGAGCTCAAACGCATCCCACGACTGTTGCCCTTGGGACCGGCGCCTGGCGCTGGCGGAATGCATGGAGAGGCACTGCGCCATCTAGGCCGTGTGGTGAAGCGTGCCATCCCCGGCTGTCCAATAGACGCCTACATGCAGGAACCGTCGCGCGGAATTGGCGACGTGGAGTCATCATACTCCTCAATCCGGAGAAAGCGGCATCCGACCGCGACTCCCACCGACCTGTCCCGCTGGCCAGCCGCCTTAGCAGGCTCATGTAAAGTATTCCTGCCACGCGCATCCGAGGCGTCATCGAGTCCCAGTTGATTCCGCAGCGATCTGGTTGTTGGCCCGACAATTCCACCCTCGACCAATTGCTGCACCTCAGGGCTGCCTGCACCGCAACACCGCACTGCGACTGTCTTTGTGGAACGCGCCAAGGTCTTTGACAAGGTGGACCATGGAGATATCGAATTGGAAATGCGGCGACTGTCGATCCCCAATAAAATGGTACGCTGGTCAGCAGCGTTCCTCAATAGCACAATCGATGTGGTTTGCATCGACAAACTTACATCCTCCCCCAAGACCTCCGCGCGAGGAGCACCGCAATGAGTGGTGTTGGGTCCCGTCATGTTCATCATCGTCATGAGTTCCCTTAGTGCCCGCCTTTAGCACGTGCTACCCAATCTGCCACGGATTCCTTGCTGGTGACCGCACCCTTATCACACAGCACAGCGACAGAGACATGATTAACTTGACCCCACAAGATGGCCTGAGCGCCGTGGCAGAGAGGACCGGAGAGTACTTCACGGAGGCTAACGCCAGCAAGACGAAGTACACCGTCCTTTTTATCAGCAACACGGCTTCACTACACCTTGCTTACGAGGGCGCTTCGGCCACTGTGGAACGCGTGCCGACCCTTCTAGGCGTCAATTTCCGGAATTTTTGTGGAATGGGCGCACGCGTGGCCAAACTCCATGAGGAATCGAACCAGCGCCTGCTCCATCTGGCAGCGATTTTGTTCATTGTGCGGGGAACTAAGTGAGACACCCTGAGAGCGTTCCAGCTCGCACTGGTGCAGGCGAAGGCGTTGTACGGCACCGAATTATGGTGTTGGGACACCTCCCCGACGTCCCGCTCCACGCCAGATTCCGCACATTACCAGGCGGGCAAAGTGATTGCAGGAATCCCGAAAGGCAGCAGAATGGAGGATGCCGTGTTGGAAGCAAAGCTGCAGCCCCTCCCCGACACGGTGTTGGTGCGCAGCTTCCGCTATGTGCTCCGATGTGAGACGCGTGGCAGTGCTTTGCGGTCTAGCGCCTCCATCGCCTGCGACCCGCAGCACCCCGCCAGAGAACCACACGACTCCATCATGGCCCAGTGCCCTGCGCCTTGGATGGAGGCTCGCTGCCCACCCCTCACAGTGGCCTCTCTGCAGCCCGCAGCTCGCGTCCGCTTCCACGTTTCTCCCGATGGTGCCGCTGCAGATGACCCCGACGAAGTTAGACTCCAACCTTGCAGCCGCTGGATCGCCCGCCGCTTCCGACGCAAAGGCCTGTCGCCACACCCAGAAAGAAAACGTCACGATGAATGGACAGACGGCACCGTGGAACTCGGAGTCGAATGTGGAGCGGCGGCGATACTGTGCCTTAATGGAACGCCGATCAACGTTGCCGGGGCCGGCGCGGGACCGATATCATGCAGCCACAGAGCCGAGTGCATCGCCTTACGTATTGGTCCAAAAAGCCATTGAGCAGCATTCCTCAGACAAGCACTGCGCCGTGTGGAGTGCCAATTTCCACTGGCCTACTCTTCCCTCTCACCGCCCGCAAACGGTCCCCCTCACGGTATCTGACCCGATACTTCGTCGACTCTGGACACTCCTGCTTCGACTGCGGTGCCGAGGAGCGCGTATATGGATGCATTCTGTCCTTGGCCACTGCGGCGTGTCCAGGAACGAAGCTTGTGATGCGGTGGCCACGAGGGCATCCGAACCCGCACAGTTCACAGACACATGGACCACCGGCATGGTTGCACTGGCCAGACGCATCATTTGTGCCCGACGGCTGAAGGCCGAAACTCGCCGCTCCACTGCAACGTGCGGCCGGAATCCCACGCGCACGGACTCCACCCTCACTCGTGAGGAAGAGGCTGCACTGGATCGCTTCCGCACCGGGGTTCCGCACAGGTACGTATGGCTGCCACCACCACTGCAACCCGCCATCCCAGGCACATGCCGTTGCTGTGGCCTGGATGCCCCACAACAGAAGCGCAAAAAACTCGCACGAAACCTTTTCTCCCGCTGGACTCCACCCTGCCACGGTGCAACGCCCCGGCAGAATGCCCGGTGTGCGGCAAGCACTGCAGTTGCCGCACTATTGTCGTCATGCACACGGTTAACGCCCATGGCGTTACGCGCTCCCAGATGCTGTGGAAATTCAACTTCCGCTGGCAACCTGGGACGGCGAGGAATACCGCCGGAACCACCACCCACCACTTGAGCGGGGACGGGAGCGAGAGACGACACGCCGACCGCACCTCCGCCACAGACTACGCAGCCCAGGCCGCAGCCATTCCCATGCAGTCTCTGCTCGGCGTCGTCCGACCAAAAAGCCGGAATCGTACTTCAACTCCGGCATTTCCACAAGCAGGACCGCTCCGGGTCACGAAGGAGGCGTCCTCGGGGATATGACGATCTGGCTGCATCCATCCCGTCCCGGTGCACGCCCTGTGGATTCAAGGCCCAAACGAGGGCGGGACTACCATCCCATTCACGCGCACACGAACGCTCCGAAACAGAGCCACATCCGGCACCAGGAGCCACAGCACTTCATGAACGCCCTCAATGTGACGGGCGGGCGAGCAGTGCCGGAGCCTCGGGCCAGCCACGCCCGGCACAATCTGTCCGATGGTGAGAATGAGAATGTCGCGACGCCAAAATGGAGCTAGAATGCACGCGCCGCACGGCTTGAACCACAAGGAAAAGAAGGCCAATCCCACACAGTGACTTTGCCTCGGGCGGCTTTCTCCTCCACGCAGAAGGAGAATGCCACTGAGGAACAGCGCACTGCGCGCCTAAAATGTTACGCGCACATCCATGCATCAGCGTCCCGCTGTCGCCGATTCCAGGACGCCAGAGGGTCAGGCCGCCGAGAAGGCGCACGCTGCCCGGCGAGGACAGCCCGATGGAATCAGCACCGGCCGAATTTCCCCGTCCAACATGCGGCTTTCAGCGCCACAGCAGTGACGGACTGGCTCGCCACCGCACGGCATGCCACGGGCATCGACCGGACGTCGCGAAAACCGGCCAACGTGAACTGTGCGAGGAGACTGTTCCGCACCTACGCCGCCGCCCGGCTCCGCAGGCGCATGGGAAAAAACATGGAGTGGACGCTTGGGAAGTGGGGAATCTGTGCTTCACCAAGAAGTTGGCGCAGTTGCCCCTCGAGTCGGGGAGGCACTGCCCCCAACAGCGCCTCTGCGCGGCGGGAAGGCACAAAAGCCCTCGCAAACGCGGTATAACGTTGATGCTCGTGGCAGGTGCATCCTCTTCCCTTTTCCTGATTTGTCGACGGCCCGGTTTATCGATTTGTTTTTTTTTTCTTGATGCTTGGCGGCCGCGGGTTGTCGAGGTGTTGCGCTAGCCCGGGGCGGTTGCGTAACGTGGTTGTGTATTGCGCCGCCCACTGCAGCGCCATCTCCGGGGGCTGGGGCTCTTCCTCGCATCTCCGCGCGGCGCGGCGGCGCTGCACTGCGACGCTGGCCGACTCCCTGCTGGTTGCCGCGAGGTCGACGCCGCTTGTGTATCTTCCCGGCTCGCGGTCCTCGCCGTACGCACCGGTGCTGGTGCTGTCGGGCCTGCGGCTTGTGCGGTCCGTGCTGGTTGTGTCTGGCGTGGCCCTCGTGACCGTGATGACTGGTGGGCGGACGGTGGTGGTGGACGGCGCCGTGCTGGAGCTTGTCGGTGGCGGTGTCGCGCTGGACGCGGCTGTGTTCGGTGGCGAATATGCGTTGTACGCGAGTGCGCGCGTGGTTGCGTCAGGGGGCGCTGTGCTGCGCGTGTCGGGGAGCCAGGTGTACGCCGCGCATGGGTTGGTGTTCGACAGCGGAGTGGAGGCCAACGCATCTGCCGTCGTAGTGAACGACAACGCCGGTGTGCTGACCGATGGTGCGCTGCTGGTGCTGCGGGAGACGGCGTCGTTTGTGTCCGGGTCGTGGCTGTCGGTGCGCGGCAACAGCGTCAGCGGCATGCTTCTGTCGGTGCCGTCGTACCCGCGCAGTGCGGAACTGGTGCAGAGCACGCTGACGCTCCACGGGAACGCCGGTAGTGGGCCCGTCGTGATGGACGGCACCGTAGCGCTTGGGGGCGCCGGCCGAAAGTTCTTCGTGGGGTGCCTGACGCTCAACGGGCAGTCACTGCAGCCGATGGACTACAGGTCCGCCGGCATCATCGGGGAATTCCGCTCTGTGGCGTGTGGCGTGTGCGACGCCGACGTGCACTGCTTTGCACCTGCGAGGAGGGCGATGTCGGTGTCGTGCGGCTGCCGCTGTGCTGAGGGCGGGTACGGGCGCGACTGCCTGCCGGTGTACCTGCCGCACGTGGACGGGTGCAACCGCACGCCTGGCATGCCGCCGCTGAGCCACACGGCGACACTGACGGAGACGCGCAGTCTGACGCCAACGTGGTCGCCAATTCCGACGCCGACGCCGACTCCGACAGGATACGGGCCGACGCAGTACGGACCGACGGAGACCCTGCAGGTGACGGAGACGGTGGCGCTGTTGCCCACGCGGACCCCGACGGCGTCGGTGAGCAGCACGCTGTGGTGGGGCGACGTGGCGTGCCCGACACTCACCGTGACGACGACGGCGGCTGGTGGAAGCCTGACGCAGAACGACATCCGCGGCGGTGGGAGCGCCGTCCCGACGCTGCTGATGGTGGCGCTACCGCCGCCGTTTCGGTGGGCAAGCGACCCGCAGCTCTGCACGCACCTGAGCTTTGTGCCGGTGTCGATGGCGCAGCCTCGCGGGTTTGGCGGTCCGTGGGGAGCGATGCTGAGCAACACGACGTGGGTGCGCAACGCGACGAATCCGTCCACCGTCCTGGAGCTGGCTGTGCCTGTGCACCGCGGTTACTTCATTGCTGCCGACGAGACGATAGTCATTCGCTGCGACGCTGTGGCGGTGTCTGGCGGCTGCAACGGCGTGCTGCTTGGGTCCTTCACGATCAGGTCGAACACGCTGCCCGCCGCTGCCAGCACCCTCTCGGCGATCACCGGCGTTGTTGCGGGTGCGGCGGCTGTTGCCGTGGTGGTGACCGGCGGGCTGGGCTCCATCCTGGAGATGCAGACGCTCGGCGTGTTCGCGAGGATGCCATGTGCCTCGGCGCAGGAGCGTGCTAGCACCGTTGCGCTGCCGTACTTCCTTTCGGTGTTCGCTGCCCTTGATCCGCTGTGGATGGTGGTGGGCAACGCGCTGCTCGCCGCCGTGTTCGGGTGCGTGCACTGCGGTGTGACGGCCGCCTTCCAGCGGTGGCGCGGCGTGGACGCGGCGAGTGCGTGGGCGGCGATGCGCTTCCCGAGCCTGACGTACGTCGTGGCGCACGCGATGCACCTCGGCATCTTCTTCGGCTCGGTGTTTGCACTGGCGATGCCCGGCGCTCACGTGCAGCACCGCGTGATCGGTGTCGTTGGCGTGTTGTACGGTGTGGCGTTCCCTGCTAGCGTTTGCTACTTGATTGCCCGCCACGTGGGCGCGAGCTTCACGAAGTACTGGCAGTTTTCGAGGAAGCCGCTGCACGAGCGCCTGCTTTGCCCCGTCGGGTATTGGCACCCCGCGGCGCAGCAGCGGATGTACGGCGGCATGCTGACGAACATGAGGGGCAGCCACGTGTACTGGTGCGTGTTCCAGCTGTCGGTGCTGTGTGTGGTGGGCCTGATTGCTGCTGTGCACCCGCCCGTGGGAGGCTGCCACGTCCAGTACTTCTGCGTGGCGGCTGTGCTGCTTGCGGGCGCGGGCGTGGTTGCCTTCACGAACATGATGCGCTCGGCCTTCCTGACGGCGATGCACGCTGCAGGCTTTGTGCTGCTTGCGGCGCTGTGCCTAGTCAGCGCGGCGAACCATCTTGCGCCGAGCGACGGCGGTGCGAGGGCGTACGCGGCGATCGTGCTGCTGCTTACCGCTGTGTTGCTTGCGGTCGCTGTGTACAGCTTCGTTGTGTGGTACGCGGAGGACCGCCGCTGGCAGGAGCTGCGTGAGCCGCGTCGTGGTGGGCTGGAGGCACTGCTGCGCGATGACGAGGAGAGCGACGAGGGGACGCGGAAGCCCCACGACATGACGTCATCGTTGTACGCCTCAGGTACCACCGTTGCGTCGTCGTACCGACCACCCGCACCACCGTAGCAGCCCATGGCTGGTGACATTCGCTCCGACGCACAGAGCCTGTTCGATCGTGCATCCAGTGCGAGCCCTATGGTCGATTACGCCACCATGTGACGTATGCCAAGTGGAATTAGTAAATATGCGGTGCTTGAGGGGCCATGGCTGTGCTGCACACCACAGACAGTCGTCGTTAAGGGCTCCTACAGTGTTGTTGATCGTTGTTTCTATCGATTTGTTTTCATTTTGAGCGGGTGCTTTCAGGAGTTTTTCCCTTTCCACGCTGACCGTGTAGAAGGGATTGAGTTGTCGCTCTTGATACTCCTGGTTTTGTGCTGTATCGGACTGTAATTTCATGGAGTTGCGTGCGAGGAAGTCAACGCTCGTTTTGTGCAATGGAGGAAGGATCCAGCGAACCGCCTAGTGGAAGTAATGAATTGCAGCTCGACTTACCGTGGGTTTCCATGCAGGAGGCATTACACTTCTCAGAAACAAAGCGGCGACAGGGTAGCAGCAGGGCTCCGGGTTTTCAGGAACGTCTTCGAAAGGGATTATGTATTGAGGCGCGACGCGTTGTCGTAATTCCGGCATGTTCTTGTGTGCCGAGTGCGCAGGGTGATCGTTGTCTCTTTAGCGGTAGAACTGACGGACAAAGTCATCCCAGTCACGTTCCACACTTATCCTCGAGCGCACCGCATTCCACAGGCAAGGGATATCGTCGCGGATTGGCCACGCTGGTACGGGGATGCCCACACGACGAATTGCTTCTTTTTTTTAAATTCCCCTCCGATCGTGCGAAATTCATGCACCACAGCAGACACAGAGGGGTGTGGTGTTAGCGTGGAGGGTACGATATTTACCGAGACTTTCTCCACGGCAGCGTGCGTCTATGCACCTTCTCATTGAACCGTGGAAGCACGCGAGCACACGTCGACGGTTCTGGATCACCTGGTAACTCGCATTGTGGACGTACCCTTCTGTCTTGCCCGCAGCACTGAGTAGCGCACACGGATGCAGTTTGTCCTTGGCCACTGCGGCGTGCCCAAGAACGAAGCATGTGATGCATAAGCCAAGGAGGCGTCCGACCTCGCACAGCTCACAGACACATGGAGCACCGGCATCGTCGCATTGGCCGAACGTATTTTTTGTGTCCGACAGCTTAAGCCAGAAGCTTGCCGCTCCACTGTCGCAGGCGACTGGGAACGGACGCGCACGGACGCCACCCTCACTCGTGGGGAAGAGGCCGCACTGGCCTGCTTTCGCACCGGGGTTTCCCACAAATACGGATATGGCTGCCACGACCACTGCAGCCCGCCACCCCACGCACATGCCGTTGCTGCGGCGCGGATGCCGCACAGCAGGCACGCCAAGGACTTTGCACGGAAACGCCTCCTCCTCCCGCTGGACCTCACCCCGCCACGATCCGACGCCCGGCAGACTGCCCGGTGTGCGGCAAGCAGCGCAGCTGCCGCACTAGTGTCGTGACGCACATGGTTGACGCCCATGGCATTACGCGCTCCCTCAGGCGCTGCGGGAATTCGACTTTCCCGGTGAACCGGAGCCACCAGAAATCCCACTGGAACCACCGCTCAGCACTTGAGCGAGGACGAGAGCGAGAGACGGCACACCGATCGCACCTCCGCCGCAGACTGCACAGCCCATGCCGAAGCCGCCCCATGCAGTTTCCGCACGGCGTCGTACGAAAGACAAGCCGGAATCGTACTTCAACTCCGGCATTTCCACAAGCAAGAGTTCCCCCGACAAATAGGAGGCGCTGCCAGGAATATGACGGTCTGACGGCATCCACACCTTTGGGATGCACGCACTGTGAATTCAGGGCTCAAGCTAGGGCGGGACCGCTATCGCGCATACGGGCACACGAACACTCCCGAAAAGAGCCACGGTCGGCACCGAAGAAGGAAGCACTTCATAAATACCCTTGATGCGACAGGCAGACGGGCAATGACGGGGGATTGAACACCCAAACACGGCAGAGTCTCTCCGACGACGAGAATGTTACGAAGCTAAAAATGGAGATTAAATAGCCACGCGCTGCAAGGCTTGAACCTCCGCATGAAGAACATCAAACCCACACAGAAACTCTGCCTCTGCACAGGAGGAGAATGCCACCGAGAAACAGCGCACCGTTTCCCTAAACTGGCACGCACACATGCCTTGATTAACGTCACGCTGTCGCTGATTCCACGACGGCGGAGGGGCCAGGCCGCCGAGAAAGCGCACGTTGCCCGGTGACGACAGCCCGATGGGATCACCACCGGTTTAGCTTTGCCGTCCAGCATGCGGGTTTCCGTGCCACAGCAATGCCCGACTGACCCGCTACAGCACGGCACGCAACGGGCATCGAACGGGCATTGTGAAAACCGGCCGACCGGAACTGTGCGGAGAGGCAGGTCTGCATTTACTCCGCTGCCCGGCTCTGCAAGCACCCAGAAAAAAGCATGGAGCGGACATTGGGGAGGTGAGGAAGCCGTGCTTCACGGAAATATTGGTGTGTTTCCACTTTGAGGTGGAAGGTCTCTGCCCCATCAGTAGCTCCGCGCGGCGAGAAGGCACGAGGCCCCTCGCAGATGCGGCAGGCCGTATTTGCTCCTGGCAGGCTGCCCTCCTCTCCCTTTTCTCATTTATAGCGTCCATGTTTGATTGGTTGAGTGATTTTTTGTTTTATTGATTCTTGGCAGAAAAGGATTGTCGAGCCACCGCGCTATCCCGGGGCGGGTGCGTAGCGGTGTTGTGTGCTTCACGGCCTCCGCTGCGGCTCCCACTTCGGGTGCCGGGCTCTCTTTTAAATCTCCGATCATTGGGCGGAAGTGCTCTGCGATGGTGGCTGGCGTGTGGGCCTTCGTATTTATTTGAGAAGACACGAGGAATAGTAACAATATATATATCAAAAGCGCTGAATAGATATTAGTACCGATATTTACATACCTATCTATATACATATATAGTCAATAAAATAGCAATTGAATAAATAAAGAAACCAAGCGATCCGTCAATTTGTAGGAGAGAAGGGATATATCCATATCTATACAGATGCATCAATGAATAAAAATAAAGTAGCGTTTTTATATTCATACCCATATCGATATATCTATACAATGATCAATGCCTATTTTCATATCTATACCCCTCCATATATTTTTTTTACCGTCTTTTCTTATTTGTGGCATTTTGCCTCCGTTATGTTACATATTCTTCCCCCGTGAGTTCATTCTTACTTTTTTAGAGCGCATAGGCATTCCGTCGCGCGGACAGGGTTTCATGTGCACTGAAGCATCCCATCGGACAAAAGTTGCAGGGGGTTTGCGAAGCCCCATCCCAATTGAATGATGATTGCTATCTTCTTTGATTTCCTGAGGAGCTGCGGCGTGTGACTGCTTTACCCCTGACACCCAACACAATGACAACTTTCAACGAGCAGTTTGCAGGCTCATTGTGCAGTTTTCTTGAGGTGTAGTCCACACCCGTATTTTGGGAGTGAATGCACGGTGTACCTGTAGGGGATGCTGAGGGTGGCGTCAGCGAGGCATGGGATAGCACGTACTCCGGAACAAGTGTGTGGTGTTGGCCAGAGGAGGTCTTGTGCCAACGGCATCACTGATTGATGGCCAGTGATTTTGGGGCTGGTAACTTCTTTACTTTAAGGAATGGAACGGCGCTGGCTGACCAGGTGCCACTCGCCATCTGATCCGTCCTGGATGTGGCTTAAGAGACGGTGTGTACGCATGCAGAGGGGGGAAAGGGAGTAGGAAATTGTGTGGGCATGCAACTGGACGTGTCAGAGCGTCACAATATTCCTCAACAAGTGTGGAGCTCCCAAATTGATGATTCGACCGTCCTGATAAAACTGCCTGGGGTGGAGGTGAGTGCGCTGAATTCCTTTTTAACAAATTTTCCTCCATCTGACAGGCTGCGCGGCTGACGTGGAGGGACATCATGCGCATCAGTTCCTGGCGGATGCGATGACGTTTCCACATTTGAGGGCGATTTCCCCGATGATGCACTCCGTCATCCACACTTGTTTTATGTGACGACACTTCGCAACGCGGGGTTGGTGCTGAGCGACGAAGGCCTTCCGTCTCGCTTGGAACCAAAACGGAGAGTCCATGAAGAGGCATGCTGCTGGCGACTGGCTGACGCGTTGCCTGGGAGGAGTCTGTTTGCCACCGTGGAGCGTCTCATTCGCTTGATTGCAGAGCCCTCTACACATTGCACAGTTCTTGTGCTCCTGAGTAATGCCGATAAGGGCGGATCTCATGATGGTTTTTTATTGCTGGAAGGCACTATGAGGAGGAAAAATATTATTTATTCTTTCTTCTTCCTAGACGAGACGAATCCGTTCTTTGATTCAAGCACGAACGTCTTGTCGCAGTTTTTGTTGGCCGCTGGGGGCTTTGGTATTTATTCCAATCAATGGCTCTCACTGGCGGCTCCACGGCCTAATATCGACTGGCGTTGTCGTTCTTGGCCCCACGTTGCTTGGCCCAACAATCATTTGTTCAACTGGACAACAAATTTTCCTGTGGGTGTGGATCATGGTTTGCAGAATATGACCACAACAGCTGCTGAGTGAGCTGGTAGTTGTGGCGTCCTGTATGACTCTGACGATGTTCTTGCGGATTTCACTCTGTTGCGTGTGAGTGATTTTACATCTGTGCCTCGTCGTGTGGCATAGGCCTGAACCAACGGAGGATAGGGTGTTGTGATTAAACACAGCACAGGCAACCCTCGTGTTGCTCATAGTTGTGCTTGTTTTCACTGCGAGCTTCGACGTGGGAACATTTTATTTTGTGCGGTATGGAGAGCACTCCTCCGGTGGCATGTTGCCGTGTGGTGGTCTCTGGTTCAAAGGACTCTGTGGAATAGTTTGTGAGGGCGAAGGGTGATGGCAGGACTGTCATGTCCACACAGACGGAGACGAGAACAGGGTGGTTGATGTGCCCTTTAACATTGCGCTCTCAATTGCGTCATTGGATGCGTGCAGAGCAGGTGGCTCTCCGGTGTCTGTTTGCTTCACGGCCAACCCGCTGGCCCTTCTGAAGGGCATTCAAGAGCATTCGTTCTCTGAGGGTGTTTCCGCAGTGTGGTCCGCACACTGCAGTGTCTGCTCCATTGGGCCTTTTCTTTGGTGAGAGGATGGTCTGTTGCACTTCTTGGACCCCTGTGGAGGGGGAGGGTCATGGGGCAACATGCCCACCGCTTCGGTGTTGGCGCGTCGAGTAATTTTGTCCGCGTCACGCAGGAGGCATAATCCTCCGTTGCAGGATGAAAGCAACGTGCTCTTGTCCTTTGCCAGCAATGAACGGTCCTCTTGTTATGTTGTTCGGGCGTTTCTGCAGGACAACGAGCTCGAAAATGGTTACGAGGGATGTGTGGCTGCAGAGTTTGAGTGCCGCTTTTTTTTTTTTTTTGACGGGCGGTGTCAAGGAATTACAGGCGCTTGCAGATGCCATCGCCGGTGTGAGGGCAGGTGTTTCAGCCACCCGAAGCGCGGCTGTTTGGAAGACGAGTTTCACTCTTGCGGTGGGGGCAGGCAACAAAGGGGCGAATGTGCGGGCCCACCGCCCTACTTTCTGTACTGTTTTGCCGCGACGACCGGATCTGATCGCCAGCCACATTGAGGCATCGCCATGTGGCCGCAACGTTGTCTCGAAGGGGTCGAGAGGCCGCAGGGCACGGCAGTTGTATTCATGTGGAAGTGTCACGGGGGAAGAAATGCGAGCCTTTCGGCATCTAACATTTCGCTGTCTTTTGACGCCATATTCGGTGAGTCCGTGGGTACTGTCTGGTGCTCCTGCCTTTTACTGGATGATTTGAACTGCTGAGATGTGGAGGGTATTTGCTGCACCTTCCTTTGGTATCCTTGTCGCACGCCGTGTTCGAGATGGTTTTCGATTGCCGCATTGCATGGGGTGCTACAAGGCGATACATTGTGCCATGCGGTGGAAATATTTGACGTCGTTGAGGTGCCTTGGAGGGCGGGGTGGCGATCCTCCGGCGCGGTTGACCGTTGACGGGTTCAGACGCCCCTTTGAACCTGCTGTCTCTTTGTTGTACGTTCATGGACTGACCGCGGATATTGCAGAATATATTCAGGTTGCTGCGGTGCTCCATACATTCAGGGTGTTGTCCTCCGCGCCGTCAACCTCGGCAGTTGATTGACCGGTCTCTTTGAAGGATTCGGGAGGAGGATCCGTTCAATTTGTTTCACGGCTGGAGTCACTTCTTTCATTTCTGTCAGCTAGACACGCCCACACCGTCACTTTGCGTTCTCGTCCCTCAATGGGAGGAAAGGGTGATGACGGACCTCGAGAGACGGTGGTTCTTTTTGTTGCATCGCTGAGGGATCGGTCAACGGCAGTTGATGCATCAGCCCTTTCTGAGGGTTGGCGACAGAAACTCTGTGGCTGAGACGATTTGGATGGAAGTTCACAGGGGCAGAATGCGCGCCTTATTTCCGTGTTTATGCCGATGGGATGCAATTATTTGGTTTTTCTTGTGGTGCCTCGTGTGTGCCGTGACACTACATTGAGAGCACGAGGTGCTATTGGCCGTGCTATTTTGTTATGCACCACGGCTCCTTTCAGGGGATGTGAATGGACTGTGTGGTGGGTCGGTTGAGGGGGAGGACGTGGATGGGCCGCGCTCACCCGCCTGCTGCGCCTCAAGGCCCTGCAATCAGGTAGCGCTGCTTGCAAGGATCCCGCGGCACTTGGGATTCTGCTCGCACCTAATTTCTGCTGGCTGTCTGTTGGTTGGTGCTGTTTGCCGGAGGGAATCTTGGCCCGTGCGCAAACGTTAGTGTCTATGCTTCTGTGTGCGGCCTCACAGTGCTTGAGCCGTTGTGGACGGGGAGAGTAATTACTGTGGCGGTTACGACGACGCTGATGTGTTACACTGTGGATGGTGGCGCCACCCACTTCTCTGCCACGTTAATTTTTGATGCTTTTTAAATATTAATTTGATTTCTTACACACAAACACACTCAGGCTAGGAAGGAAGCTACGACCAAGCGCTAATCACCACTGTGAAATTCGAAGGCTCTGAAAGGACCAACAACAACAGCACACACACCGCCCACACACACACATATTTATATGCACTCACGTGTTGCTGCAGTGAAGGCACCCCGCACACACAACCGTCGCCGCGTGACCGGATCCAGCGGGAGGAGGAGGGAAGGAAGAGAGAGTGAGCCGCCGAGGCCCAACATGTCCCGGCATGTGTTTACTTCCGCGGTGCTGCTTCTCCTTGTCGTTATGATGATGTGCTGTGGCACTGGAGCTGTGACCTCCGACGAGGAGCATTTAACTATTCCAACTTTTGAATGGACGGGCATCACGAATGATAAGGAAGTTGTGGAATCACTGGGTGTTCCCGGCCTTCTAAAAGTGGGGAATGACGTATTTGCCGTTGCCGAGGCGCAGTGCAAGAAGGATGGAAACAGCGGCTTTTCTGGGATTGCATCCCAACTACTCACGATGGGAAAAGGGTAACGAACCGAAGGAAGTGCTGAAGGATGCCAAAAAGGATACACATGTTCTGGAGGAAGGTACCTCCCCAGAGGAGGAAAGGAGAGTAGATGTGAGCCGACCAACAGCAGTTGTGGAGGGAAGTAATATTTACATGCTTGTTGGGAAACACAGCCATGGAGATGTCGCTGAATGTAAGGCTGAGACAGAGAAGATCAAACCAGGGATATTGCTTGTAAAAGGAAACGTCGGTGGTGATGAAGCCTAGAAAAGAATTCGTTGGAACGATACTGACGGTCTCCCGTGCACTATAGGCGAGGAACACAAATCCCTCTCACAGCTGATTCTTGGCGGTGGATCGGGTGCCAGGTTGGGGGACGGAACGTTTTTTTTCCCGTGGAAGCCACGAAAAAGAAAGAGAAGAAGGAGGAGAAAGGTGTGAAAACCGCTTTGCTGATTATACACAACTCGGCGGCTACTAAGAGTTGGGTGCTGTAGAAGGGGATGTCTGCCGATGGCTGCAGTGATCCCTCCGTCGTGGAGTGGAAGGACAAACTCATGATGATGACTGCGTGTGATGGTGGCCGCCGCAGGGTGTACGAGTCCGCTGACAAGGGGGATTCGTGGACGGAGACACTCGGGACCCTCTCGCGCGTGTGGGGCAACAAACACAGGGGAACTGCGAAGGGCGTTACAAGCGGGTTCATCACAGAGACGATTGACGGTGTCGATAATAACAGGGATGTGATGCTCGTCACTCTGCCGGTCTACTCCAAAAAAAAGAAAAATGGAAACAACAATGGAAAGAGTGTACTCCATCTTTGGGTTACGGACAATGCGCACATTGTTGATATTGGGCCGGTATCCGAGGATGATGAGGACGCTGCCGCCAGCTCCCTGTTGTACAAAAGTGGTAAAGATGGTGATAATAAGAAGGAGGAGTTGATTGCACTGTACGAGAAGAAGAAGGGCGATGAGAAAGAAACATCATTCGGTATGGTCTCTGTGCTTCTGACTGCGCAGCTGCAGCGGGTGAAGGAGGTGCTGACTACATGGAATGAAGTGGACAAACGTGTCTCCAAGCTTTGCCCCACTTCAAGTGCTACAGAGAACACCTCATCTGGCACTGCCTGCGGCGCTGTTAAGATCACGGATGGGCTGGTTGGCTTTTTGTCCGGCAACTTCTCTGATGGCACATGGAGGGACGAGTACCTCGGGGTGAACGCCACAGTAAGGAGCGCTGTTGGGGCGGCAACAGAGGTAACTGAGAATTCCGATGGTGTGACTTTCCAGGGATCGTGGGCGGAGTGGCCTGTTGGCAGCCAGGGGCAGAATCAGCTGTACCACTTTGCGAACTACAACTTCACTCTTGTGGCCACGGTGTCCATTCACGAGGTGCCGGAGGAAGGTAACTCCATTCCTTTGATGGGTGTGCGTCTTGATGGTGGTGAAAAAAGGCTTATGGAGTTGTCGTACGACAGCGAAAAGAAGTGGCGGGTGCTGTGCGGTGACGGAAAGACCAAGAAGCTTAAAAGCACTTGGGATCCACAGAAACAATACCAATTGGCCATTGTGCTGCAGAACGGTAACCAGGGCTCTGCGTACGTCGATGGTCAGCGTGTGTGTGGGAGATGTGCAATGTGAATTGGAAACTACGGATTTGAAAGAGATCTCACACTTCTACATTGGAGGGGATGGAGGCAGCGCAGGGAGCGAAGAAGGCGTGTCTGTGACTGTGAGGAACGTCCTGCTGTACAACCTCCCGTTTTCATTTTCAGGTGAGAATGCCGATGTGGAAGAAGATGCCGATTCGCCATCGGAAGATCCGGAATCAGTGGAAGCCAATTCTCCATCTGTGGAAGGGGAACAAATTGTGGCCCTCCCTGCGACGAAACCTTCTGAAGCTCCAGAAGAACAAGCGGCCTTGCGACGGCCTCGAAAAGAAGGTGAAGCACAGCAAATAACAACGGAGGGGAAGCCTGTCACCACACAGCAAGTGCCGACAGCTTCGAGTTCCCATGCCGTTGGAGGAGCAACGGGTGATGCTGGCAATGTTTACAGAAGCGGGCTGCTGCCGCTGCTCCTTCTGCTGGGACTGTGGGGATTTGCGACTCTGTGAGGCGTGACTGGCTGCCGCGTGGGACACTTGCGCCCTCCCCACCACGGAATTACTTCCCCGATAACAAATATCTCTAATACTTCTACTTTTTTTTTTTGCGTATTTTAAATTTATTTTCCTGTTTGCTTCTTTTCTTGTTTTAAAATTCTTTTTTTTCTGTTCTTTTTTTTTTCTAATCTCTCATCCCTTCTTTTTTGCTTTTGGGGGCAATCACCATGGACGTTTTTTCTTTTCTACTCTTCCCTCTTTTTGATTGTTTCCTGCTGCACTCTTCCTGTGAGGGGTGCCGTGTGTTTCCCGCCCAACTGCTCCACTCGCACACCCACCGACACGCTCATGACGACGGCCCTGTGAGCCTCGCCTGCTGCACGCATGAGGAGGGGCCGCGACGAACGGCGCGCTGAGGGAGCCGTGACGTGTGGGCGTGCGACGAGGGCCTGTGGGGCGGAGCACAAATTTCTTTCCCTCTTTTTTTTCTCTTTTTTTGCGGCCAGGGCGGGCAGACACCCGCAGCGCCACACACACAGCCACACCCTGCCGCCGTGTTTTTCTTTTCTTTTTTGTTTTTGTGTTCATTTCACGCGCTGGCAGTCCCGTCAGCATTTCTCTCCCTCCTGATGATTTTTTTCTTTTGCTGCGCTCACTCTCCCGATGGAGAGACGCGACTCCCGTCATTTCTGCGTGCTTCTCTCAGTCCCCCCACACACACGAGTGACTGTGCTCTGCGGGCCGCACTCACGCGCCGATGAGAGGGCTGAGGGGAGCAGCAACACGCAGATGACCCCATGAAATATAAACGATGTGCGGACACATGGAGGGTCAGACGGTTGAAAGACATTTAAATATCTTTTAAAATTTTCTTTTGCCCGCAAAATATATACAGACAGTTTGGTGTGGCCACACGGCAGCCAGGCGACTTCTTTTACTTATTTTTAAATTTGTGTGGAACAGTAATGGACGATTTCTTTTTTATTTATAATTATTTTGTGTGATGGGGTTTATATAAGACGAAGGGGAACGTTTTTTTTTTTGTTTTGGATAAATCTTGTGTGGATTGCCACTGCTTGGAATGCAGTGCAGTCATGGGTTTGAGCGGTCTTCTTGTTGTTTCCGCCATGCGTCTCTGCTGTACATTTTTGTGCGTCTCTCCACACACTCTGCTTTCTTTTTTTTACTTCTTCGCTTTGTGTTTCTGCAGGCACACACAACCACACACACACAAGATGCACATTGCAGTGGATTTGAATGCTCCTTTTGCAGTGCATGCTGGCAGTTGCGTGTGGCGGCTGTTGTCTTCTTCCGTGGCCATGAGGAGAAGTGAGGAGGGAGGGAGCGCGCAGCCCGAGTATCCTTTCCTGCGGGTGTGGTGCACCGCGTGTGACTGCGTTGAGTTGGGCTCCGTGTCCCACTGAGAGCGGGATGGCTGTTGTGGTGATTGCCTGCTCCGTGTGCGTTGTGTGGTGGCCGCGGGGTTTTGCCATTTCCCTGGGGCTGTAGAGATGAGCTGGGGGGAGATGGTGGTGGATGTGTTGTCCTCCTGCATGGTGGGTGGCTGCTGGCGTTGTGTGCCTTCCTTGCGTGGATGCCGTCTCGTGGTGTGTGAAGTGTGCGGCTGGGCCTGCTGCCCTCTCCTCATGTTGTCTGCTCTCTCTCGCTGCATCCGCTGCACTCCGTTCCTCTCCCTCTTGTTCCATTCCTTTTCCTTTTGGCTCACGGATCAGCTGACTGACTCCAGCGACTCCACTACGGGTGATGATGACTGCGATGATGACGATGGTGACGGTGCGGCTCCGTGTGGTGCGCGCCGTGTTGGTCCTTGCGCTCTTGCTGCTGCTGCTGCTGCTCGTGTGTGTGACGACTCCGGCAGAGGGCGAACACAAAAGGAGGGATGCAGGCGCTGCGTGTGTGTGTGCAGGTGCCATGCAACAACGTCACAACAAACATGCTGCGACTCGGTGACCCTCACATCGTTGTGGTCTTCACGAAAAGCCGAGGCACGGCCCACATCGATGCACTTAGTGGACGGAGTGAGGCATCTTTCGAGGCGCTGCAGGGAGCAGGATGTGTTGGCGCTGCACGACGTGCATGGAGTGTCACGATGGCACAGTCGGCTGTGGCTGGTGGACTATTTACTTCTCGGAGGCAACAGAGAGAGAGAGAGAGAGCTGCTGGTGTCGTTGCTGCCTCTTGTGGCCTGCCATGCCGATTATTGTCTGTCCGCTGATCATGGGTGGCATGCCTCCACTACTGACTTCGTCTGCAGGCATTTCACAGCACCGGTGAAACACACATCACGTCGCATGCTTTGGCTGTGGATGTGGTGTCGTGAATGCAGCCGGCATTATTTTGCCCGACTCCCTTTCACTGCTTTGCGACAAATAGATGCGTCCCCGCCCGAGTCATTCACTGCAGCTCCGTGTGTTGTACTGCCAGCACAAGACTCTCCTGTTGTCTGACGCCTGGCTGACAGTCAAACACCACTGCGTTGGGGCATGCAAGGATGTGGACTGCCGCTCACGGTGTTGGGCACCGCTGTTTGGATGCGGCGGTCACACGAGCGGATGTATTGTGGCACAATGAAATGCGTGAAGTACGCGGAATCACAGCGGCTGCAATAATATCAGCGGTGTGGCACCACGGAATATGTGAGGGGGTGATGCATGATGGATCACAGTGGGCGGCATGCGAGGGAAGTGCACCGCGACGGAGCGTCGTCCCGCCCTCAGCCTGCAGGGGAATGTACACCCGCAAAATATATGGACGAGACACCACCAAACACACATGCCCTTCCATGCACCAATAAATAGGAGCGAAGGTGCGTTCTGGTGTGTGGGAGTCCACTCACATATTTTCATTTCCACCGCAACAAAGTGTGAGGAATCAGGTGCCACAGCAACGAAAAGAAGGAAACATCTATTGCAACACCTTTTCCATTGAGAAGCAGGAACAACACAAACCGAATTCTTGGCCGCACCAACACAAGAAACATTCACAAGAGGGAAAAAACATAATTGTGCACCCTGCAGAAATCCTCAACACACGACCCAGGCATGAAGATTTGCCCTCCGAAAAAACGAAACAACAAAAACGCATGCAGACATATGCCACCCTCCAAAAAGAAACACAAATAAATGGTTGCCTGCATTATGCCATTCCTTGCGCTTATATTTTCATGTGCGGCTGCTGCTGCTGTGGTTCCCAGACCTGCATGAAGTGGTGTGCGCTGAATATGAACGAGGGCCAAAGGCAACCGAATTGTTTTTGCGATGATCTTGGCTGCGCTTCCCGTGGATCAACGATCCACGTGGTGTGCGGGGATGTCCTTTTTTACTGTTATTTTGCTTTTGTGTTGCTGTGTGCGCTGCACCTCCTTGTGTGTGTGCGTACCCTCCGTGAGGGGTGCCGACACGACGGACCGCTCTCGCCGTATGTGGATGCGGTGGAGCCTTGTGTGCCTCTGCCTCTTCCATCTCTCTCTCTCTCCCATCTGTGTGTTGGTGTTGCGGCAGGGCTGTGTGTGTGTGTGTGTGTGTGTCTGTTGCCGTGGATTGGAGTGTGTGTCGTGCGTGGTGTGCGGCGTACGGTGCATGCCTGGCTGCTGCCCTCTCCTCATGTGGTGTGCCCTCTGTGTGTGTGTCTGTCGCACCTCTCGTCTCCCCTGTTGCTCTCCATGTCCCTCACTGTGCAGATCAGCTCCACACCACTGAACGACCACACTCACGATGATGATGACGTGCCGTTTGCTGTGCGCCCTGTTGGTGCTCGCCCTGTGCTGCTGCCCGTCCGTGTGCGCTTCAGATTCTCCGAAAGTTCAAGCTCCTTCCCAAAACACCACGACGACCACAACAGAATCACCGCGGGATAATAACAAGAATACGATTGAAAATGATGTACTTGTCACCAGTCATTCATCCACTTCTTCAGAGTTAGGAATACAGCCGTCCGCTCCGTCAGGTCCGCCAGGTCCCGGTCCCGTTTCAGAACAGAGAACAGATGCCGGAAAGGGACAGAGTTCGACCGTTCCGCGTCCGCAATCAAATGATGCGGGCAACACTTTACCGAAAGACGATAAGAAAGTCGATACAGGGACACAAATTCACATGGATATATCCACGGACCAAACAGATCAGGAAGCTGAAGCTTCTGCCAAGAGGACCACCACGACGACGACGACAACAAAGGCACCAACCACGACCACCACCAAGGCGCCAGAGGCACCAAGTACTACGACCACAGAGGCGCCAACCACGACGACCACCCGCGCACCGTCACGTCTTCGCGAAAGCGACGGCAGCCTCAGCAGCACTGCGTGGGTGTGTGCCCCCCTGTTGCTCGCCGCATCCGCGCTGGCGTACACCACTGTGGGCTGAAAGGGAGCGTGGGCTGTGCGTGCCAGCACTCAACCCTGTGGATTTGTGTGCGTCCACTGTGGTCCGATGTAAATAAATAAGAGAAAATAATGATTGTGTTTTGCTTTATTTGCTTCCGCTATTCTGCTGTGTGCTCCATTTTGCTGCTCCCTGTATCCGTCACGTTGAACGCATCCCAGACACACTTATATGCACGACACGCATACAAATTTTTATGTGGACGCATGTTTGCATGTGAATGCATGCACAATGGTGCCATACTGTGCAGCTACTTTTATTAAAGTTTTTTGTTGCTTTTTTACTTGTGTTTTTAATTGTTTTTTTTTTTTCTTTTCTTGCTGATTAATTACTGCAGCACTGTGCATTTGCCTTTTTTGTCTTCTCACTGATTCCAACTGTCTCATGGTGTGTTTGTTGCTGCTGGTGGGCCGCCATTTGTTACTGTACGTGCCTGTGTGACTTGTCTCTCCTCTTTTTGCTTTTTGCTCTGCGTTGACGGGGAGTTAGTTTGTGCTGAAGGCTGCACGCAAGTGACAGGAGTGATGATGATGACTGGCCGTGTGCTGCTGATGTGTGCCCTCTGCGTGCTGTGGTGCGGTGCCGGCTGGGCTTATGCGGGAGACGTCGAAGAGAACGCAGTTGGTGATTGCATGGCGTCGGGAGTTTTGGGTGTGAATCGGTTGCGTGTGCCAAGCGTATGTGATAAGGTTGCGATCACGCTGCCCTCGCGTATGGTGTCGTTCATCACCGCCGCTGAAGCCTCGACTAACGATGATGCTTCTGATATTATTGGAGGTAATCCAGACTCACCTTCAGGTGCTGCTGCTGCCGGTTCTGTTTCTGGTGGTGCAGGTGGAGCTGGAGGTGGTGGAGGAGGCGGTGGAACTTCTGGTGGCAGTGGCAATTCTGCTGGCGGAAGTGACGGTAACAGGGACACAACTGAAGATCCTAAAGGTGGTGGTGGTGGTTCTTTGCAGTCTCCTCCTTCAGTTGACTCTAATTCACCTAGCGTTCCCAATGAGGTTGGTGAGTCACAGAACACAGAAGCTTCTTTATCCACTGAGGAGACGATATCTTCTTAAGCAGCTGCGGAGTCGGGACCAACAGCGTCTCCAGGGAATACACCACCCAAATTGGAGACAGCGGATAAATCGAAACCCAAAGAACAAGAGAAAGAGCTCTCCATCACACAAGCAGCAGCACAAATTTCAGTTAATGGTAAGGCTTCAACTGGAGAACAGAATCAGCACAATGATGTGGGGAAGGTGGACCATTCCAGCAACCAAACACCACCGCCAGTACCGCCATCGGCGGTGACAACAGCAGGTCCATCAAAAGAACCGGCACTTCCAGCAACAGAACCATCACCAAGCGATGGAAGCATACCAGCACCAAATGTCCCACAGAATACAAAAGATCAAGAACAAAAAACGTCAGTGTTAACAACTAAAATGGACTCCAAGGCACCGGAAATTCCTTCAGAGGATAATGTGGTACAGCAACAAGGTCAAAACACAACCACAGAGGAATTGATGGAAACTTCATCTCGCGGCAGTCAAGCGGAAACAACAACATCATCCATATATACAAGTGGCACTGGCGAAGCCCAGAGTACGGCGGATGAGAATGATGCTCAACGGCCCAACCCCAGTGAATCACAGAACGATCTTGAAGGCAGTGATACCCAAGCAGCTCCCACAGCCAGTGAGGCAGCACCTCAAACAGCAGAAACAGCTACCACCGCCCACAAAAATGATACGGGGACGCCTGGCGACAGCGACAGCAGCACCGCGGTCTCGCACACCACCTCCCCTCTTTTGCTTCTTCTTGTTGCGTGTGCGGCTGCTGCTGCGGTGGTGACCGCGTGAGAGTGAGGGAGAGAGAGCCATGCACCGCCCGCACACACACTCGTCTTTCACTCACTCTCTGTGTGTGTCCCCTTGCATGGACTCTCGCCCTCACCTCATCCCACGAGGCACACACATAATGTGCCCATTGTATATATGCATGCACACCCATGCAGGCCCGTTGGTGCTCTCTTTTGCACGACACGCACCGCTGCCGTCCTGCCTGGCTGCATGGGCGGAGCACCGTAACTGTTTCTGTTTTGTTTTTATTGCATTGAGTGGGCGACCTCTCTCTCTCTCTCTCCCTGTGTGTGTGTTTTGCTTTACGGGAGCAATGAGAGTGTGTGCGCTGGTCGTCCCACGCTTCGGCTTTTTGTTTTTTTCTTTTATTGTTTTGTCTTATTGTGGTTGAGTGCACCCATTCCACTCTTCTTTGATTGGCGGCATGCTTTGACTGTGGACGATTTAATCTTCTTTTGATATTCTCATATCGTTTTTTTTTGTTTTGAAGTGTCAGCCTCTTTTGTCCTTGTGAGGCCACTAAGTTTTTCCTTCGACATACGCTATGCGTCAGTTGGTCCACGTTAACCCGTGGCTTGCAGCGCTGCTGGTGCTGCTTGTGGTGATGCGTGCGAAGTGATTGCTAGCGGATGCTTTGCTGTCACACTGACGCATCCCTGCTTTTTTCCTTCCGATTTGGTGCGTACCGACGGCGCGTGGGCGACTCCGGTTTTGGTGAGGGTCGTGCCTCTCACAGCGCAGGATGTGTCGCAGGTGTACGGCGTCGTTTGTAAGAACCGATGGGCGCTTGTCCGCATCAAGACGTCAACAAGGACCCGTGTGAAAGCAGGAGGCACTGCGGCTTCTCCTGGCCCCGGCGATGGGGTCCGCACCTTGTCGCGGTGCCGGGGCTCTGGTTGCATGTAGGAACTCCGCTGCGGTGCGTTGCTGCGAGCACGACGGAGACGAAGACGACTCCACCCCTCGAGAAGGTTCCACGCCATGCCCGGTGTGGGGAGGTGAAGCGGTCTGCCTGCAGACTGTCGGACAAAACTGCACGACCGTTTCGCTGCGGTCGCTCCGTTGATATTCCCCTTTGCGGTGACGTCCACAAGAACCCTGGCACCGAGGAGGATGGCTAAATCACTATTTGGCGGCTTAACATTGCAGGCCTCTCGTCCTTAAAAAAAATGCATTTGCTGCGCGATTGGAGCGGAATCAAACTGACATCTTTCTTTTTCAGGTAATAAATGACCGTAGCGACGTAGCGACAGACGTTTCTGGCTGTAATGACTTTCTTCAGGCCCGCACTGGGTGCAGTGGTGGCGTTGCCATTCTGGCGCGCCACTCTCTACCGTGCGAATGCCTGTCGCTCTCTGGCACTGACCTCCTGGAGACCATTGCTGCCCGTGTATTTCCGCATGGCTGTTCCAGCATCTGCGTGGTGAACCTCTACAGCCCTCCCACAGCAACCTTTAAGAGCTCTTCGTTTATTAGTATCATTCGTCGCTCAGGCCCCGCAGCGATTATCGCGGGTAAACTGAATTTACATCATGGACTCTGGGACAGTCATATACCACCAACGGCTGGAGGAGGGGAATTCGTTGCTATTTTGCTTGATATGAATTTTCAGCCAGCAAATGACCCGACGCAGGCAGCACGGATCACACATCGTAATTTCTCGTCCCCTGAGGTGACTGCGTATCGCGTGCTACGTGTCACCCACTGGCAATCCACTCCCTACATCGATTCTGACCACTGCTTGATACCTTACTTGGCGGGGATGGAAGATGGCATTCCAAGACTAGCCAACACGCTGACTCGGCGGGAAAAAGCCACCTTTGCCCTGTGTAAGGCGGATTGGCCTGCTTTCACCTCGTTGTGTGAAACATTCCTTGCCATCGCACCCACATGGCTGGACATCCGCAGAGGTATCTTGCGAGCAGCTGAGCGCCATATCCCGCGCGGCAGCCGTGACAGCCCCAAAATAATATGGACTCACGAAATGTAACAAGCCGAGTCCGCCGCAGGAGCAGCACACAAAGTAGACACATTGCCTCACCCGGAGACAGCCTACTTCGAACCGAATTCAGCCGAAAAAAGGGGGAAACGAAATCAATTCTTACGCCGTGCCTTCTCCATGCTGCTAAAAGCCCGTGTGGAAAAATTGGGGCTTCATACAGCCCAAGCTGGCGATATCTTCGCGCCATGGCGGCGCCGCACCCTCATTCTCTGAAATCGGTTGTGCTCCGAACTTATCTTGGCTGCGTTTGCGCTCTGCCTCGGCTACAGGGATACCCGCTTGTCCGTCATTTTGTGCGGTTTCACGTGCCGTACCGCCTTATGCTGCTGCTGCTGCTGCTACCGCACTCCATTGCTCCCTGGTGACTGGGAAATGGATTGGCCTTTCACGCCGTGTGAACTTGGCGTGGCCATCCGTGACTTTTCGCTCGGCTCAGCCCCTGGCCACGACAACATGTTGAATGAATTCCTGCACCATCCCGGGCCCGTTGCGCGCAGCACTCTTAGAACGATGATCCACAACTCCTTCGCAAATGGCAGCCTGCCTGGCTCCTGGAAAATTGAGGACAATATTCGCATTTCCAACCCTGGGAAGGATCCATGCCGCCCAGAGAGTTACAGACCCACCACGCTACTCTTTGTTTTACTAAATTAACCGAAGGAATGATCCAACGCCTTCTGTCAGCGTTATTGCCGCACCACCCACGTCAATTTCGGATTTGCACCTTCGCGTTCTACGTCGGACGTGGTGACACTTGTTATCGATAAATTACTCGTGGATTGAATGAGTTTGGCATTGTGGAGTATGAGCGCCCTGGAGGCGGCGCTCCCACACGACACCCTCGTCGCCATCGCTCGTAGTTTTGATTAATTTTTTGACTGTGTTCGACACCGTTGACCATGGGAAGTTATTCGGAATGCTGCACGGACTTCCGCGCCTTAGCCCACAAACCAACCGCTGGTTGCATAACAACCTGCGGGGCCGCTATGTTAGGGTATGCACTCGCGAACAGCACTCCCGGAAACATCTCACCCCAGCCGGAGTACCGCAAGGCAGCGTCCTGCGACCCCAACTCTTCCTCTACAGTGTGGATGATGTGCTGCGCCGCATGGGCAACATCTATTCTGCCGCCGCACTCATGTACGCGGACGACCTCACACTTGTTGCCTCAGATGCGGACATCCATGCCTGTGCTGCGGCAATGCGACCGCTCTTGTCTCTTGTGGCCACATGGGCTGTCGAGCATAGCCTAAAAATCAACGTCGCTAAGAGCGAAGCTGCTCTATTCTACATCTCTTCACACACACGGTCTGACGAGGACATGGTCGATCTCCATCTTGGCAATGGGAACCTACGTATTCAGTCACGCCCAGTGCGCTTGCTGGGCACCACGATTGTCCGACTTCCTAATTTTGGTTACGCATGCTTCCACCGCTTCAAAGCAGACCATGCTACGTCGTTACCAATTACGACTGGTCGCACGGGCTGGTGCGTCCCATCACACCATGCAATCCTTTTCGATTGAATACGTCCATGGTGTGTCACTGTATTGTGGTGAGGCAATTGTTTCATGCCTTGTCCCCACCTACCTCCATAATATGTAAGTACTGTACCGCGACGGTAGCAAAACATCCCTTGGCCTGAGCGCACCAACGGAAGATACATCTGTCTGCTTGGAAGTCAATCTCCTCCCGCTCCGGAATACACTCTGGCTTCGTGCACTCACACAATACTAACTCTGCATACGCCTCCATGATTATGAGGATTTGCGTTCCCTTATCTACTCGGAACCTATTTCGCCATCCATGCATGGGACAGCGGCGACATCAATCCCACTTCCGAAAGATGCTGTTATTAATGGATTGCCACGCGTCTGTAACATTATTGGGATACCCCACAACCACCTTCGTGCTCCTCCTATTCAACATCGAATTATTCCCTGGGACACTGTGATCTGCAACAAAGTGAAATTTTATCAGGCACTTTTTGCTCAAGGCGTCTCTGACGATGTCAAGCGCACGGCTTTTGGTTCACTTTACTCCCTTCTATGGGATCACGATTTTGAATTGTGGACGGACGGTTCTTCATCCCTCGCTGAACTCGCATCTGGACACGCCGCACTATTATATTACTCCACCACGACAAATGATCTCCCTGTGGAGGTACATCGTGCAGCAGCTGGCAGACTCGCATGCTCATAGAGAGCAGAGTGCTTTGCCATTGGAAATGGCTTTGGAAATCTCATACTTCCTCGTCCGGAAACATCCCAATCGCCCACACGAATGCTGGAGGAAACGGACTCCCTGTCGGCAATTGAGGCACTCCGCGTTGCCCCACTGGCCGTGCGAAGCCGCATTAATGAAGAGATTTAGATTAACCTGCTTTTCTTGATAAAGCGAGGTAACTTTGTAGACTTTATGTTTTTACCATCACACTGCGGTATCCCACTGAATGAGGCCGCTGAGGACGAAGTCACGATTGCACGATCCCTCTCGCAGGACTGCGTCAATGCCTAGCACGTGGACTCTCTCACTGCAGTCATGAGTTTATACTGGAAGGATGTTCAGGAGGAAAAGGAAGGCGCGCACACCGCATGACAGGCGCTCTTCGGTGTGGCGAGGACTCTGTTTCTGGTGTTGACCCGGAAATCGCACCCCGAGTGGCGGCACGGCGCACAGGCGCGATGCGACTCCTGCCCACTCCTCGACAGGCCTGCACGCGCCCTGCGGATCACAAGGAACCCTCTGTGTCGGTGGTGCCATCCCTCCCTGACTGCGGTGACCGGCCCGCCACTGCCTCCGCCGGAACCTCTTCCAGACGTGAGCACCGCAACTCCTTGTCGACCAGCGAGCGGCGGATTGACGTCCTCCTGCCCAACCTGCGGCAGAGTGCACTTCTCCGTCCACAGTATGACGGCACATGCCCGACGTGCTCAGCCTGGAGTTCCGATAGTTTGCGAGGGCCTCCCATGCGGATGCCACAATGGCGCCACCGTCTTCTTAACAGGTGCCTCGCGCCCAGGTCGCCACCGAAGTTGCCAAGCATGCCAGCAGGCAAGACACGCAGGAAGCACAAACGCAGGAACCCGATATGGACCAGGCTTTTCCGCCACCGCCTCATCACGGACGACACGGGCTGCTGATTCCCGACGGACCACGGGATACTTCGCTTCATCCACTGTGGGAATGCCCTCGTCGTTGAGAGTAAGGACTGCGACTGTTTGTGAATGCCCAGCATGCACGACGGCCCGTATGAGACTGGATACTTGCCTCGTTGCTACGGACGGACCTTGCGCTACAAACTCAGTGCTTTCACAGCGAACAAAGAAGAGGGAAAACAGAATATATTGTTTTGTGCTAAATATTATCTGCGTTTCCCGTGGAACAACAATTCACGTGGTGTGCGGGGATCTCCTTTTTTACTGTTATTTTGCTTTTGTGTTGCTGTGTGCGCTGCACCTCCTCGTGTGTGTGTGCGTGCCCTCCGTGAGGGGTGCTGACACGACGGACCGCTCTCGCCGTATGTACATGCGGTGGAGCCTTGCGTGCCGCTCCTGTTTGCTTCTCCCTCTTCCATCTGTGTGTTGGTGTTGCGGCAGGGCTGTGTGTGTGTGTGTGTGTGTGTCTGTTGCCGTGGATTGGAGTGTGTGTCGTGCGTGGTGTGCGGTGCACGGTGCATGCCTGGCTGCTGCCCTCTCCTCATGTGGTGTGCCCTCTGTGTGTGTGTCTGTCGCACCTCTCGTCTCCCCTGTTGCTCTCCATGTCCCTCACTGTGCAGATCAGCTCCACACCACTGAACGACCACACTCACGATGATGATGACGTGCCGTCTGCTGTGCGCCCTGTTGGTGCTTGCCCTGTGCTGCTGCCCCTCCGTTTGCGTGACAGCAACTGGTGGAGACATTTCCGCCGGCTCGGGCTTGTCGCCCCCTCAGCCAAAAGTACAAGATAACCCCGATGAGGGAAAGAATCGAAATAAGGATGCTGTTACGTTACCGTCAAGAAATGAGGCGTCCGGTACGGGACCGGGTCAAAAAGAAAACACCGGTCCGTTAAATGGACCAGATACACCCAATGCTGGAGGTGATGGAAACAAAGCAGATACGGCAATAAAACCAAGTACTACGAAAACCACAACCACGACAAATGCACCAACTACAACTACGACAACGACCACAAAAGCACCCAATACAACTACGAGCACGACAACTACAACCACTACGACGACCACCCGCGCACCGTCACGTCTCCGCGAAATGGACGGCAGCCTCAGCAGCTCTGCGTGGGTGTGTGCCCCATTGCTGCTCGCCGTATCCGCGCTGGTGTGCACCGCTGTGGGCTAAAGGGAGCGTGGGCTGTGCGTGCCAGCTCTCAGCCACGGGGACATGTGTACGTCTACTGTGGTCCGATGTATAAACTAAGAGTAATTATGATGATTGCGTTTTGCTTCATTTGCTTCCGCTGCCCTGCTGTGTGCTCCGCGTTGCTCCCCACATCCGTCACGTTGAACGCACCGCGAACACACTCATACGCATGGCACGCACACAACTGTTTGTGTGGACGCATGTTGAGGGTAGTTGCATGCGCACTGGAGACATTTGTGTGCAGGTTTTTGTTTCTTGTTTTTTTGTTTACTATTTTACTTTATTGCTGCGTGTTTGCATTTTTTGTTTCCCCTTTTTTTGTGTGTTTTTCTTGTCGTTAAATTTTGACAGGGTGTTGTGCGTTTTTCGCACTTTCATTGGTTCAATATTTCTCATGAAACGCGTGCTGCCGGCGGTGTTTTTTACTGTGCCGTGTCTTTCCCCTTTTTGCTTTTGCTCTGCGTTGACGGGGAGTTAGTTTGTGCTGAAGGCTGCACGCAAGTGACAGGAGTGATGGCGATGATGATGACTGGCCGTGTGCTGCTGTTGTGTGCCCTCTGCGTGCTGTGGTGCACTATAGGTGTAGTTGCGGACGGTGATACGGAAGAGGTTTTGGAGGACTTTGTTCCGCCGTCCCGGACTGATGAAACACAAGAATTACAAGAAGAATTGCGGAGCAAGGGACATTCAGCAAATGACGAACAAGTCGATGAAACACAACTTCAAAAACCACAAAAAGAAGGAGGAGGCCACCAAGCAGAAGATCCACTTCAACCAGTTGAACGATCTGTGCGAGCAAAACCGCAATCTGAAGGGCCTCGAGTCGAAGAAACGGGCAATCAAATTGAACAAGAACAATTACTACGGGGGACACAACGAAGTCCAAAAGTTGAAAATAAAACCCCAACCATACCTGGAGATAAACCCCAAGGAGGCAATGGAGAAGGTGATGTTTCTAACGAAAAAGAAAAACAAAAAGGAAAGGAAACGATTTCTCAAATTAAAGAAGAAGTTGTTGCACCTGGCGCAGGTACTCCGGAAGCGATTTCAATTGAGGATCACCAGGAAGCATCACGCAACCTTGCAGAAAAAACCTTGGTTGAAAACAAAGACATTGCCAAGGAAAATAATGTTAAAAAAGAAGAAAAGGAAAAGAAAAGTGAACAACAAGAACTTCAATTAAAACAACAAGACGGAAAACAAGTGACGCTGCATGGCTCACCCAGAGGGCCAGCGGCAACACAAGGCTCACTGGCACCTGTACCGCCAGAAGGATTGCAACAGAAGCAGATCAGCGACGGTTCAACAAAACAGCCAGAAGGAGAAGCTCCTTTAATTGGCACAGAAAGTACATCAGATGGAACTACCGACCCATCATTGCCATCCGTTTCTACAGGTGCTGGTGTTGCTGCCACTTCTGAATCCGACAAGAGAGAAGTAAAGGTTAGCGCCATTGCTGAATCCAACGAAACAACGGCAAATGAAACGGACGACCAACAGGAGCGAATTGGAAAAAAAGACAGAGAATCCGCGAAGGGTAAAACAGCCGTTGGTACAAATCAAACTACAAATAAAGACGACAGCGACAGCAGCACCGCGGTCTCCCAGACCACCTCCCCTCTTTTGCTTCTTTTTATTGCTGCGTGTGCGGCTGCTGCTGCGGTGGTGGCCGCGTGAGAGTGAGGGAGAGAGAGCCGTGCACCGCCCGCACACACACTCGTCCTTCTCTCACTCTCTGTGTGTGTCCCCTTGCATGGACTCTCGCCCTCACCTCACCCCACGAAGCACACACATAATGTGCCCATTGTATATATTGCATGTACACCCATGCAGGCCCGTTGGTGCTCTCTTTTGCACGACACGCACCGCTGCCGTCCTGCCTGGCTGCATGGGCGGAGCACCGTAGCTTTTCTTTGTTTTGTTTTTTTATTTTGTTTTTATCTCTCACTCCCCCATCCCTTTTCTCTTTTTTTGCTTTTGGGGGCAATCACTATGGACGTTTTTTCTTTTTTTTTATTCTTCCCTCTTTTTAATTGTTTTTTCTGCACTCTTCCTGTGAGGGGTGCCGTGTGTTTCCCGCCCAACTGCTCCACTCGCACACCCACCGACACGCTCATGACGACGGCCCTGTGCGCCTCGCCTGCTGCACGCATCAGGAGGGGCCGCGACGAACGGCGCGCTGAGGGAGCCGTGACGTGTGGGCGTGCGACGAGGGCCTGTGGGGCGGAGCACACATTTCTTTCCCTCTTGTTTTGTTTTCTTTTTTGCGGCCAGGGCGGGCAGACACCCGCAGCGCCACACACAAACACACCCTGCCGCCGTGTTTTCTTTTTCTTTTGCTTTCTTTTCTTTGTGGATGGTGTGTGCAGCTACCACCGTGCGGTGATGGAGGGTGGGGAGCTGTGCTGGACGAGACTACGTCCAGCTGTGCATTCTCACTTTCTTCCTTACTTAATGGGTGTCTGCTGCACACTGTAATGAGCGAAGTGTTTCCCGCTCTTGTTTGCTTTTGTTTTCGCCCACACGCGGTGCCGGTCTCATTGCTGTGCGTCCCATGGACTGCACGAAACGATGATTGGAACAACAGGCCGGATGCCGCACGAAATGTGAAGGATGTTGTGTGGGCTAGTGAAACAGTAAAGTCTTTTCTTTGACCTCTTTTTCTTGTTGCAGGCAATACGCATACACAAACACATGACTGTATGGTACTCCTTGGCGCATGAAATAAAAGTCTTTCCGAATCAATTTTTTCTTTCTTTTTTTTATATATTTTGGGAGCTCTTCTGGACTCTGGCCTTTTTTTTTTGGTAAATCGCTGCAGTTCTTTTTTTTTTCTTTGCGGTATTCACTGGCGCTGAGCGCTTACGTGTCCCGTTGAGTGTCTCTCTGGTAGCTGTGCTGTTGAAATGCCCTCATTTCTTTTTTTTTTTTTTCTGCTAGAGGCACCGATGGTCCACGACGACGATTATTTTTGGTCCCCATTGCGATGGCACGAGGGTGACTGGGCGCCGGCCTGCTGAGTGCACTCGGGGGGAGCGGATGGTGTGTGCACCGTGCCTCAATTTTGAGTGGGACGCCACTCGCCACGACCTGCTGTGGGACGCAATTCTAATTTGTCGGGGAAGTGAGAAGTAAAGGACAGCGCCATGGACTTGTATGCACCCTGTCCCTCTCGTTGCTGCCGTGTGTGTGGTGCGCATGGCCCTATCTTGCGGTGCGGCGTGTATGGCGTTGCTTCTGCGTGCGTTGTGCGGCGGGCTTCTCTTCTCCGTGTCTTTGCCCTTTTGTGTGTGGGAAAGTTGTGGGAGAGGATATGTGTGGGGGAGTGAGCGTAGGTGGCTGCCAGCCTCGCCCTGCGCATTGGGGAATTCCATGCACGTGGCTTTGCTTGACGGCGTTTTGCGGCACCCAGGCGCAGCGAGGAGGAGGATGGGGAGAATCTGTTGTGGGCAGAAGGTGGATGGACAGGACAGTCCCCTTCCGTGTCCTTCTCTATGCTGTTGGCATTACATACTGAGAGCATAAATTTGCGCGAGTGCGGGATGAAAGGTTTATGCCGTTTTGTGTGTGTTACTCAGTCTTCGTCATTGCATGTTGTCGTCACGCTGCGTTGTGGTGCGGTGCTGTTTGATGAGGGAAGGGTGCGATGCCACGGCTGCTGCGCACCACAACCATTTATTGCCTCTGCACCGTCATTGTTGTTTTTCAGTTTGTGTGAATTTTTTTGCGCTCGCATAATATTTTATTTTGCTTCACGATGAATTTGTTGGAGGAGCTTTGGTTTTGGTGCCTGCTTCATGGCGTTTCGCCTTGTGTGTCGGTTGCGGTGCTTCCACGTGGCGCCATAGCGTTTGATGGGGTGTTTATTCTTCTTTTTGCGCCCTGCAACCGACCTTGTTTCGTCATGGCGGCAGCGGTTGGATTCTGCGACTGCGCGCCTGCCGTGCTTGTCTCATCTTTTGCCGTTGCTCCCTCGTTGTGTTGGTGGGGAGGAGACGAACGACTGCGTCGGTGCAGTTGCGTTCCAGTGGGAGAGGGAAGGCACCGACCGCTGCTGACGGTGACGGTCTTTGCTGCAGGCGATCTGACAGGAGGACGTCACCGGCGTCACAGTTAACCGAGATGGATGAGGGCCGCACTGCGTCTCCCACCCCTCTCATCATTCCCTCAGTGCACTGCAGTCACACGCCACACGCACCGCACGGCAGCGGCGCGACCACCATCCGGATGTCTGTGAGCCAATCGGAATGTGCAATCGGTGGGAACCCTTTTTCCGTGTTTGAGTGCTGCCGCCGTGCTTTTTTATTTTTATTTTTGTTGTGTATGCCGTGCGTGTATGGTGCCGCTGATTGCTGCACAATGCCGACTCGCGTGGACTAGAAACGACGCTTTTGCTGCTGGCGACCGGCGAGCTCTCCACTCCACTTACGCACCACCAACACCAACAGCACCTTTCGGACGCGCTTGATGGCTGGCGGTCGTAACGCCGCCACGTGGTCTGCCTCGGTTTTTGTGTCGTGCGCGGCATCGGGACCGCCCTGTGATGCAGCCATTCGGTAACAGGAGCGGTGCCAGTGGTCATGTGGCTTTTTTCCGGGATTCAGCCACTCGGCGCGGTGGCTTTGTGGGGTTGTGTGGGCGTTGAGGATGGCAATGGTGTCACTGACTTGATTGCGTCTGCGCTGCTTTGTGTCGGCGGTTGTACTGTGATGGGGATTGTATATGACCGGATGCCTCTGCGTGCCACTGTGTTTGGTTACTGTTATTGCTGCCTTTTGTTCCTTTTCTGAGCGTACAGTTAGAGATACTTTTGCTTGACCAGCACAACTATCGTTTTAGGGTGTTAGGGATTAATTGCAGTATTAGGATTAGCAGCAGCACGATAACAATCTGGCGGAATCGTGTCACTGGATTTGCCATCTGTAAGAAGGGATTTTGAAAGCTGGAATTATGGTCGACGGGGCGGGTGCGACACACCACGACGGCCCTGTTGATACGTGTCTGGGTCGGTGGATGCGGTCTGCGGTGGATGCGTGTCCGCGCAGCCGGCACCGTGTGCGGCGCAGGGCCATTGCGGCTGTGCGTGTGGCGCTGCTCTTTGTGTTGGTGTTGTTTGCGGCGGCGGCGGTGTGGATGCCCGCGGTGCATGCGGTGGTGTTGCGACTGCGGGGCGGCACGGTGGACAGAGCCATCACGGTTGGTCGCGCCGTGGACACGCTGCTGATGGACGGCGTGTCCATCACGAACGGCGTGGCTGTGGTGTTCGACGTGCCGGCGATGCTTCCCGGCACACTGCGCATCGAACTGAGGAACTGCGTGTGCGACGGCGGTGCGCAGATCTACGTGCGGGGCTACAGCGGTGAGCCGGCGAGTGACCGGAGCCTGGAGGTGAGCGTGAGCGGGCTGTCCGGCGGCTACTGCTCGCTTGTGTTTGTGCACAACCTGCCGGCACACACGAACGTGAAGGTCCGTGACTCGACGATTGTGACGCCTGGACCGATGCACTACTCGCAGCTGAGCGGGCTGACGGACACGGTGGCGTCGCCGCTTGTGCTGCACGCGACGTCGCTGTTGCAGACGCAGCTGCGTGTGAGCAACACTGTGCTGAGGTCGTCGCATGCGGGCGGGTCGGCGGTGTACGTTGGCGGCGGTGTGGACCTGCTGTCGAGCGCGGTGGTGCTTGACGGCGTGTTGCTGGAGGCGTCGGGCGGTCCGACCGCGTTCGCGATGCATGTGTCATCCTCGTCGCGTCTCAGTCTGCGGAGCCACTCGGTGTTCTCCGTGACGAACGTGTCTATCGTGAGCAGCGGCGGTGGCTTTGTGCTTGGCGAGCGCCTCGCGGTGTTTGAGTCTGTGCTGCGCTTCGTGGACGTTGAGGGGTCTGCTGCGTCGTCACTGGTGCGCTGCGACGGTGGGACGATCGGTGCCGGCGGGTGGCTGGACATGCACGACGTGTGGGCGGTGGGTGAGGCGTCGTCGGTGGCGTCGCTGTCGGGAGTGACGCTGAGCGGCGGTGCCGTGTCAATTGCGCGCTGCGCTGCCACCGGCGCGACGCTTGTCTCCGGGCTGGCGATCACGAGCGGCGTCGTGTCGGTGCAGTGCAACCGTGCCGGCGGCCGGGTGCTGCAGAGCAGCGGCGACTACCGCTTGGCCGGCCTGCCCTCCGTGAGCGTGGTGCCGTGTGACGGTTGTGCGGCAGCGCTGGCGTGCTTTGACGCACTGACGGTGTCGTTCTCCGACTGCGTGTGCAGCTGCCGTGCCGGCGGTGTGGGCGAGGCATGCCTGCCGTTTGACGTGCCGCCTGCGAGGGCCGGCGGCGGTGGTGGCGGCGCGGAGGGCTGCGTGAGTGGCGTGGCGCTGACGGAGTCGGTGACGGTTGGCGGTGGGCGTGCGACGGTGTGCTTCGACTCGGTGGTGTTCAGCGGGCCGATCACTGTGACGGTGGATCTGCGCCTGATGGACGCGTTTGCTGACGCGCTGAACGTGACGCTGCGCCACTGCGTGCTTGCGGGCGGGTCGCAGCTGCGGATTGTCGGTCTCAGCGAGAGCACGGCGCGCCTGATGCCCCACGCCCTCGTCAACATGACGAATGTGACGTCGGTGGAGGGCACGATCGTGCTGCATGGCGCGATGCCGCTGCACTCGAGTGTGCTGTTGGCGAACTCAACGCTGCGCGCGACGGTTGGCGGGTCGCAGTACGTGCCGACGACCCCTGGCCATGCGGGATTTCGGTATGGCTCCGCGCTTGTCCTGGACGGCGTCCGACTTCTGTCGACGCGGTTTGTCATGACGCGGTCTACGCTGTTGTGTGGCGGGGGCTCGTGCGCTGCGATCTTTGTGGAGCGCGGCCTTGACGTGAACCTGTCCAGTGTCTTCTACATGGACAACTGCGCTGTCAGGTCGCAGGCGCACGTGATGTACGCTCTTGCGTCGGATCTGCGTGTCAGCGGTGGCTCTGTGTTCTCCATACAGAACGGCTCGTGGAGTGCGCCGAGCACCGAATACGGCAAAGGCGCGTGTGTGTTCAAGAATGTTGTTGTGGACAGCGGCAGCGTGCTGCAGATTATGTCCAGCACCTTCCGTCTTGGCTTCGCCATGCTCATGGCAACCACGCTGACTGTGACTGGCGGCAGCTGGCTGGTGCACCTCAACAATGAGTTCCGCACCGCCTACGTTGTGTACGTGGCTGCCTACTACGGCATGGCGTTCCGCGATCAGAGTGTGTGGTCGATACTTGACAACAACTTCATGTACGGCTTGTACTCGTCAACAATTGTAAGTATGACAAGCAACTGGTCACCACCATCCGACACGCGCCCGATCATCTACGGCGTGTGCAACGAGGCAAGGGGCTCAACTGTGACGAATTACCGAGTCGACCTCAATATTGGGACGCCCGTGACGGTACTGGACTGTGGCGTTTGCACCATAGACGCCGTGTGCTTCGCTGCGAGGACGAGCAACATCAGCGGCTGTGAGTGCGTGTGTGCTGCTGGCGGCTACGGTGACACGTGTCTGCCAGCTGCTGTTCCGGACGGTCTTGGGCCGCTTCCGCTGCCCGGTGCCACCGACACGGAGTTCCGCTGCGTTCACGGTGGCAGCATCAGTTCTTTGGACTTTCCTGATCCCGGTGTGCGTGGTCTGTGCTTCGTCAACGTGACCTTCACCGCCGCGATCGTGCTGGACCTGTCGTATTTTGACGCGCCACAGCAGACACTCAACATCACGCTGCTGCAGTGCGTCCTCATGGGCCTGTCGATCAAGGTGAGTGGTGCGCGCGTGCACGTGGAAGTGACTTCTTCGATGCTGGATTCTGGAGCGTTGGAGTTCAGGGGTGATTTTGGCGTGAGCTCCCAGATACTGGTGGTGGGCAGTAAGCTTGTGTCGACGTCGGGCCATGCCATTTTATTTGTGAGGTTTACTCTCAATGCGAATATGACGCTGCTGCTGCTTGACAACTACATCGAGGGGAGTAGGTACGCAGTCTATTTCATCAATGCTGTTGTTATTGATGGTGGCGGGATTATTGTGAAGGGAAATACGTTGAGGGCAACGGAGGTCGATGACGGTGTGGAATCATCTGTTTGTGTTACTTCTGTTGATGTGAAGAACGGCGGCTACTTTGACATAGAGAACAACACGATGAGCTCGGTCAATGGCGTTATTCTTTTTGGGGATACCACTGTGAGCTCTGCGGGGCTGCTGCGAGTGGCGGACTGCGTCTTCGTTGGCGGGACGGAAATTTTTGATTCCGCGCTGGTGTATGTGTCTGGCTCGGTGACCCTCGAGGGAGGTGCGCA